>NC_051425.1:2750881-2753381 GCF_015228065.2 Penaeus monodon | reverse complement strand
TTTGTAGTTAATTAGACAGAGAGAGGGAAAGGGGCAGAGGGAGGGAGAGGAAGGAGGGAGGGAGGGGGAGGGAGAGAGAGAGAGAGAGAGAGAGAGAGAGAGAGAGAGAGAGAGAGAGAGAGAGAGAGAGAGAGAAGAGAGAGAGAGAGAGAGAGAGAGAGAGAGAGAGAGAGAGAAGAGAGAGAGAGAGAGAGAGAGAGAGAGAGAGAGAGAGAGAGAGAGAGAGCGGGGGGGGGGGGGGTCAAAAGGATCAGCATCCAATCTGGTACTATATTTGATTACCAGTTGGCAGAAGACAGAACGAACCAGCTTATGCTCTATTGCATTCGATGCTACAAACGTTTTCAATATAGTGGGATTATTTCCAAAGTAAACACTTGGTTGATTGGTTCTTATGCGGTGCTCAAAGGATATACATTCAGTTGCTGTTGCATACCTGTCTGTGTTTGCAGACTGAGACGGTTAAATAGGCAGACAGACAGACTGATATATTGATGCGCGCACACGCACACCGAGTCCATTAGTTGCTTAAAAGAAATAACCGAAAAAAGACAGTTTATGTATGGAGATATTAGCATAGCGAATGGCACGCCACTTTGACTGCAGATTATTCTCACTTTTTATGATTTTTCTGTTCATTCTGTAATGGATTAATCTTCGCTTCCAGTCGGGGCACGTTGTTCACACTCAGTCGGAGTATAAAACAAGTTCATCGATTTGTGGAATCAGATGTGCAGGAAAATAACTGCCTGGTCTTTTCTTAACTCTGCCGGTCGCCTTAGGGGATCTTGAAGTGAAGGATTAGTGGGTTAAATAGTCCGTGCAGATACTTCCGAGTTATTTCCTACATAGAGGCATTGAAGACAGGGGTTCATAACCCGGGATCTTTAATATTTTTGAAAGTCTGCTTAGGCTTACTTTTTTTTATTGGCTCGGAATCGATTTTTTGTAGGGCAGAGTTAACTCGGCTATAGGTGGATATTTCTTGTTGCCGAGTCGCCTCCCTCTTCCAGTGTTCCACACATGTTCATTGAATTTACTACTTCTGTTTTCATATTTCATCGCTTGAAGACTGTTGAGCTATGTTTTATCATAAAGATTATCTAAAAAGAGTAAGCAGTCACAAGTTTCTCGGGGAATTGCGAACACAAATGTATCTTATGCGCAGATTTTGAATTCCGTTTGTACTCTGTGTACTCTCTGGGATTCAGCCACGTATTAAGTACCTCATTTATTCATTCTCACACAGAAAGAAAGAAATTATCAAATTGTATCTATAAAGAATGTTATTTGTAAACGCAAAGGGGCTCTGAGGGGTAGACCAATTTCTAGAAGTGGGTTTACTCACTTATATAAAACATCTGATATGCATGCATCTCCTGGTCTCAGTACAATAATCAAAAGTCACAGACTGCATTATCTGATATAATTTTAACGAATATTATCTAATCTAATGTTTTAGATGTTTCACATGAATATTCTAAATTTCAAGTTGAATGAAAACTGAGCAAATGTAAGTCTGTCCTCTCATATACGAGACATTCAAGATATGGCAAATGTAGTGGATTGAAAGAATAAATAGAGTCTGAATTGAAGGAGCACACAAGACATTTCTGCTGAGCTTTTCCAGAGAGAGAAGAAGGGGGGGGAGGGAGAGGGAGGAAGGGAGGGGGGGAAGGAGAGAGAGAGAGAGAGAGAGAGAGAGAGAGAGAGAGAGAGAGAGAGAGAGAGAGAGAGAGAGAGAGAGGAGAGAGGGAGGGAGGGAGGGAGAGAGGAAGGGAGAGTGGGAGAGGGAGAAGGAGAGGGAGGGAAGGAGGGAGGGAAGGAGAGAGAGAGAGAGAGAGAGAGAGAGAGAGAGAGAGAGAGAGAGAGAGAGAGAGAGAGAGAGAGAGAGAGAGAGAGAGAGAGAGAGAGAGAGACAGAGAGACAGACAGACAGACAGACAGACAGAAAATTTAGAAAAACTCTAAACCCAAGAGATCAAGAAGCTCGAAAATTGTTTCTGCATGGTTGTAACGTTAATTACAGTTACATAAATACAAACTGAAGCAGGTTCCGCATTCGCCACTGATTACAAAGCTGCTTTCATCCGTCCCTGTGTTTGGATATGCAGGAGGGAGGAGCGCGCCACCGCAGCCACAAGAGAAATGACAAATATTCATAGCAAATACAAGAGCATGATGAGGTATTTGTAGTAGCAGTGGTAAAAGTACTATGAGCAAGTATAATAATAATAGTAGTGATAGCGGTAATAATATTTGTGGTGGTGGTATTAGTAGTACCAGCAGTAGTTGTAGTAGTAGTAGAAGTAGTAGTAGTAGTAAGAGCAGTAGCAGCAATAGTACTAGTAGTAGTAGCTGTTGTTGTTTTTGCATAAGTAGTAATAGTAGTTTATAGTAGCAGTAGTTATACTAGTAGCATAAAAAGTAGTTGCAGTTGCAGTAGTAGCAACAGTCGTAGTAGTAGCAGCAGCAGCAGTAGTAGTAGTAGCAGTAGCAGT
>NC_051425.1:2733381-2740881 GCF_015228065.2 Penaeus monodon | reverse complement strand
GTGTGTGTTGAAATATAAAATATATAAAATATAATAAAAATTTAATATATATATATATATAATTTTTTTAAAATTATATATATATTTTATTTTTTCCTTTTTCTATATAAAATTAATTAAATATTATATATTATAAAATTAAAATTATTATAAAATTATATTTTATTAAATATATATATTATATGTAAAAAAAAAAAAAAAAAAAAAAAAAAAAAGGTTTATATTTTTTAAAATTTTATATCTTATTATTATTAATCAAAAATTTTTAAATTTTATATATTATAAAAACAAACAAAAAAAAAATATATTATATAATATATAAAATTATCTTATATATTATATAAAATTAATTTATAAAATATATATTTTAAAATCTTCCTCTTTATTTTCTATTATATAATATTTTTTATAATATATATATTTTAAAATTATTTTTAAAAATCTATAAAATCAAAATAAAATAATTTTTAAAATATATATATTTTATATTATATATATATATTTTATAATTTTATAACATATAAATTTTATTTATATATTTTTATATTTATATAAAATTATATATAATAATATAATATATATATATATAAAATATTATATATAAAAATTTAATTATATATTATTAATATATTTTATATTTAAAATATATAATATATTTTATAATATTATTATAAAAACCATATAAAAACCCCATAATCATAAAAATATATTAAAATTATATATAAATTATATATATTATATATATTTTTAATATATTATATATTATAAAATTACATATAATATAATATATATATATATATATAAAATATATTTTATTTTTATAATTAAAATACTATATAAAAAAATTATATAATATAATATATAATATATAAAAATTAATATATATATATTATATTATATATTGGTTTTGGTTTTGTTTTTTTTAAAAAAACCCATAATTTTTTATAAAATTTATATATAAATATATAAAAATATTAATAAAAATAAAAAAAAAAATTTTTACCCCAAAAAAAAAAAAAAAAAAATAAAAAATAAAAAAAAAAAAAAATTTTTTATATATATATTATTTTAATAATAAAATATTTTATATATATAATAAAATATATTTTATAATAATATTTTTAAATTTTCATAAATATATACCCCCCACAAAAAGAACAAAACAAAAAACAAAAAAAAAAAAAAAAAAACCAAAACAAACATATATATATAGATATATATATATATTAAAATATATATTTTTAAAACTATAAAAATTTTTTAAAATATTTAAAAAATTTTTTTATATTTTTTTTAATAATTTTTTAATATATAATTATATATATATATATATATAAAATTAATTATAATATATAAAAAGGGTTATTTTAAATATATATATAAAATATATATATATATTTTTGGGGGGGGGGGGAAAATAATATTAGTTTTTTAAAATTTAATTTAAAAAAAAAAAAAAAAAAAAAAAAAAAAAAAATTAAAAAAATATAAATAAAAAATAAAAAAAAAAAAATAATATATATATTATAAAGAAATTAATTTTTATATATATTAAATATATATATATATATATAACTATTTTATATAAAATTATAAATATATATACAAAAAGAAAAAAAATTAAAAAAAAAAAAATTTTTTTAAAAAAAAAAAATATATATATAAAATATAAAAAAGAAATTGTTAATAATAAAAAAAATTAAAATATATTATAATATTATATAAAAATTATATATAAAATATATATATATAAAGAAATATGTTTTTTAATATAATTATATATTATTAGTATTATATAAATATATTATATTTATAAATTTTAATATATATTATATTTTATATTATATATTATAAAAAGTATTCTTATATATTATATTATATTATATATATATATATAAAGTAAAATATTTTAAAATATAAAATTATATATTTTTAATATATATAAAACCCATACATAACAATCAACAAAACACAACAAAAAAAAACAAACAAAAAAAAAACCACCCATACTTTTCCAAAATAAATTATATATATATATATATTTTAAAATATAAAATGCTATATTTTATAATATTTTTATATATATATACACAAACAAAAAAAAAAAAAAACCCAAACACATATATTTTTATACCTTATATTTTATATATATATATATTTAAAAATTTTAATATATAAAATATATATATATATATTAAAATATTTTATAAAATATATATATATATATATATTTTTAATATATATATATATATATATAAAAAATGAAAAAAATAAAAAAAAAAAAAAAAAAAATAAAATTTTATTTTTATAAAAATATATAGATATAATATAAATATAAATAATATATATAATATATATATATATAAAACCAAAAAAAAAAATAATTAAAAAAAAACCTATATATTATAATATAATATATATATAATATATATTTTATTGATTAATAATATAAAAAACAAAAAATTATAATATTTATATATATATATATAATATATATATATATTTTGATAAATATATTTTATTTTTATATATATATATATTATATAGATATATATTTATAAATTTTTATAATATATAAAATTATATATATTATTTTAATATTTTATATAACAAAAATATTTTAAATATATATAAAAATATAATATATATTATTTTTAAAATTATATATATATTATATATTTTTAATATATATAATATTTTAATAATATATATATATATTTTATCATATATATATATACAAAAAAAAACAAAAACCATATATAAAAATATATTTTAATATATTTATTATATTATATATATTATATAATATGATATAAATAGATTAAAAATTTTTATAAAAAATAAAAATTACAATTAAATATTTTAAAATTATATTATATATTTTTAAAATATATTTAATAATATAATTTATAAAAATTTTATAATATATAATATTTTTTAAATAAAACCCATAAAATAAAACCCAAAAAACATATAATAAATATTTTAATATATATTATAAATTTATTTTAAAATATAATATAAAATTTTATATAATTATATAATATTTTTCTATTTTTAAACTTTAAAATATATAATAATAAAAAAATATATTTTATATAAAATAAAAATTATATAAATAAAAAAATATATATATATAAAATTTTTAAATATATACATTTTATATAATAAAATATAATATAAATATAAAATAGATAGATAAAAGAAGATAAATAGAAAAGAAAAAGATAAATAGAAAATAGATTAAAAAAAATATATGTAAAAAATTAAAAATTTTTAAATAAATATATATAACTATTATATATATTATAAAAAAAGGGACCCCAAATGAAAAACAAAAAAAAAACAAAAATAACATACTTCAAAAAAATAAATTTTTAAATATATTTTTATATATATATATATAAAATATATATTAAAATATTATAACAACAAACACACACACACACCCCACAAAACCCCCACAAAAACACCCCAAACCACACACAAAAACATATTTTTAAAAGTATATAAAATTATATATTAAAAAATAAAAAAATATTTTATTATATTTTGTATAATTTATATATTTTATATTTTTAAAATATATTATATTAAAATATATATATAAAAATTATATATTTAATATTTTATATATTATTTTATATAAAAGTAGTTTAATAAAAATTAAGATATACTTACGGGTTTAAAAAATTTAAAATAAAAAAAAATATATTTTTTTAAAAATTTTAAATACAGCATATAATACATTATATATATTATAAAATTTTTAATATAGATAAAATATTTATTTATATATAGAAGTATATAAAATATATATATAATATTATATATAATAGGGAATTTTTATAAATATTATATTTTTAAATATATATATACACATATTAAAAAATATAATGGGATATAAAATTATAATATATACATACAAAATATATATTATTATTATTTTAATATACAAATATAAAATATATATATTATATATATATAATTTTTATATATTATATATATATTATATATTATATATATACTTTTTAAATATACATATATAGGAAAAACAAAATATATAAAATAATAGATAGTAGATAGATAGTAGTAGTTTAGATGGAAATAAATAATAGATAGATTAAGAAATAAATATATGAAAACCAATATATATATATATATATTATATATATATTTTATAAATATATATATACTTTAATATATAATAAGATAGAATTATATAAAATATATATATTAATTTTTAAAATATTTATAAAAAATATATAATAAGAAAATAAATATATATAAAAAAATTATATAAAATATAGATATAGAATATAAATATATATATTATATATTTTTTATAAAATATATATATATATTAATATTATTATATATATACTTAAATATATATATAATATATTTTAAAATATTATATAAATGAAACATTATATATTGATATATATGTTTTATAATTTTTTCCCTTTCTTTCTTTTTTTTCTTTCTTTCTTTTTTTTTACACACACCCCCACAAAAAAATTTAAAATATTATTTTAAATTTTATATAGAAAATTATAATATATATATATTATATTTTATATATAATAAATATATATATACAAAATTTTTTTTTTTTTTTTTTTTTTATATATATATAATATTTTATATATATATATATATATATATATGTTGTGTGTGGTGTGTTGTGTGTGTGTGTGTTGTGGTGTGTGGTGTGTTGTAATATATATATATATTATATATAAAAAATATATAATATATATTTTATATTTTATAAAATTTATCATAATATATATATATATATATATATATATATTATATATATTATATGTGTGTGTTTTGTGGTGTGTGTGTGTGTGTGTTGTGTGTGTGTGGTGTGTGTTGTGTGTGTTGTGGGGTGGGTGTGGTGTTTGCGTGTGTGTGTGTGTGTGTGCGTGTTTTGGTGTGTGTAAAGTGTGTGTGACTTTTTGTGTGTATGTGTCCGAAAATTTGGGGTATCCAGTATGTTTTTATTTTTTAAATGCATCCCTAGTAATAAAATGTATAATCATCCCCAAAGGGGGACATATATGTATTTTTTTTTACTGTTTTAAATCAGTACCTCAAATCCTTTTTTGAAAAAGGGAAACTTTTTCTCTCCGTTTTCTTTTCCCTTTTTTATTCTCTTTTTCTTTGGTAAAACAATTTATTTAGGGTCTCTTTCTAGTTTGGGGAAGGGAACTTTTTTCTAAATCAGTGAAATGTTTTTTCCTGAATTTTTTAAAAACCCCTTTGGTAAATCGGTGAAGGGCCCTCTTTTTTAATTTTTGTGAATACCTCTTTTTTAAATTTTGGGAAGGCCCCTTTTTGATGTTAAAATTCCCCTTTTTCCCCAAAATTTCCGAAGGCCCCTTTTTAAATTTTTGAAGGGCCCATTTTTTAAATTTGTTTAGTAGGTTTTTCAGACATACCCCACGTTTTCTTTTAGAAAAGGTTT
Source organism: Penaeus monodon (assembly GCF_015228065.2). NCBI lineage: Eukaryota > Metazoa > Arthropoda > Malacostraca > Decapoda > Penaeidae > Penaeus > Penaeus monodon. The sequence goes on along the minus strand of NC_051425.1, from coordinate 2,735,405 downwards.
TATCAAATCCTCTTTTTCCCTTACGGGGTGTAAAACCCCGTAGGCATTTCTTTAGATTTAGAACATATTAAATCGGGGATTCCCCCAAAAGCGGTATTTTTGTCAATTCATACTGTTGGGCCCTTTCACCTTATACTTTTAAAAAAATACTCTTGGGTCCTTTTTTTTTGGATACATATTTGGGGTTTGTGGATTATTTTTAGTTTTTTAATATGTAAAAAGGGAATCAGTGGAAAGCTTTGTCTTTGACAGAATTTGAAAACCAAACAGATGTATTATAACGTCCGCAGCCGAGAGTACATGTCGCATTTATTTCATTCCCACGATTAAACAAAAAAGGGTTTTTCAACCCTTCAAAAATTTTTAAACGCCTTAGAGTTAGGTGTTCGTGTCACAAGCCTCCCAGGTGAGAATATTACTGTATACAATGAATTTACTCTCCAGAAATATTCCCGTCAAGACTTCCCAGACACGGTGTCTCAGTGAAACTCCTCCTGTGCTGCTTAAGCACAAAAGGGACTGGAGAAACCCCGGGAAATAAATTGGCCCTCACATGCCCTGTTATTATGTGTTTGAATAAGTATGCATACGCACACACAAACGCATACACAATAACAGAAAAAACATGAATTTAATGAGAATGTAACTTTTAAAGAGTGCCTCCTCAGAGGTAATAAAAGCGGAATGGTTTCGGTTTTTACTACGCCTCTGAGGGAAAACTTGGGAAAAATTGTCATATTCATTTTTTCACCCCACACACACACACACCACACCACCACCACACCACACACAACCCCACCCCAAAAACAAAACACACACACACACACACACACACACGTGTGTGCGTGTGTGTGTATATAATGACAATGGTAACATTGATAATATTGATAATAATAAAACTAAAAACATTTAATTTAAAAGGGAAAAATGAATATTGTAATTAAAAAATTAAATTTTTGATACTATTTATTAATGTAATTTAACAATAATTATAATAATATAAATTAAAGATAAACAATGATAATACTAATAATGATGCTGCTACTACAACTACTATTAATAATAACAATAAAAATAATCATAATAAGAATAGCAATAAAAAAAATCATAATAAGAATAACAATAATAATAATATCAATAATAACAAAAAGAACAACAGAAACAACAACAATAACAACAATAATAACAGTGATAATACTAATAATGATAATGATAATTTTAAAAATAAAAAAATAAAAAAGGGGAAGGGAAAAGGAATATTTAAAAGCCAAAGATTTAATAATTTTTAATGATAATAATGGTAATAATAATAAATAAAATATTAATAATGATAATAATAATAATAATAATAACAATAATAATAATAATAATAGTAATAATGATACAACTACTAATAATAATAATTCTGACAATAATCATAACTTTGATCATGATAGCCAAAATAAATAAATAAATAAATAAATAAGCTAGAGGGACTAAGCAAAACCCTAGAAAAAAAAAATTGATGCCAAAAAAACCCCGACCCCTTCCGAGTTTTCTTGCTTCGGATGAAAAATTTATGGTGAATTTAAAAAAATTTAATTTTTTTTCACGATTCTTTAAAATTTATTACCATAAAAAAAGTCACAACCCTTTCTCTCTGCTTTTTTCCCTTTTCCCCCTCTTCGGCGGCGAGGCCCCTTGAGAAGTAAAAGCCCCGGCAAAAGTGTCCCCCGGCGAGCAAAAGCGCCCCAACACCAAATGTTCCCAAAAAAAACCCTCCGGGAGAAGCCGGGAAACCCTTGCTACCGTGGCTCTAGGGCCCCACTCGCAGGAACTGGCAACTCGCCCGGACGTTCGAGTACTCCGATACGCCAAGTTTCCTAAGAGTATAAGATAGTAAAGTTGTGTTCAAGCCAGTACATTTCGATAAAAAAACAATAAATGATTTGTATCCAGATTTTAAAAGCACAAAATATAAATAGTTAATAACTATTCAAAACTGAAAAGATTTTGTGAACTAAAGTGTACAGGATGAGTTGCCA
>NC_051425.1:2720881-2728381 GCF_015228065.2 Penaeus monodon | reverse complement strand
TATCAGTAATGATAATAACAATAACAATGAGAAAGCAGTAGTAGTAGTTGTTGTATTAATTATGATGATAATGATGATGATGATAACAATGATAATAATTAGGAAATAATAATAATAACAATGTTAATAATAATAATAATAATAATAATAATAATAATAATAATAACAGTAATGCTGATAATGATGAAAATGATAATGTTAATAATAAAAAAGGAATAAAATAATGATGATAAACAAGATGATGATGGTAGTAATAATAATGATAATGATATTGATGATGATAATTACAAATATAAAGATAATAATAACAATAGCAATGATAGTACCAATAATATTAACGATGGTACTGGTGATAGTAGTAGCAGAAATAATAATAACAACAATGAAATCATGATGATGATAATAATAATATTGATAATAACAGTGATGGTAGCTAGAGTATTAGTAATAATTATATAATAGTGACTATCATAATAATAATAATATTGATAATAATAGTAACAGTAATATCAATGATAATAAGAATGATGACAATGATGATAATACTAATAACATTAACGTAAAACAGCGATAAAAATAGCAATTATGATGATAGTGATGATGACGATAATAGCTACAACATGATAGCGATTCTACTACTATTACTAATATAAACATTACCAATAATAATAATAATAATAATAATAACAATAATAATAATAATAATAATAATAATAATAATAATAATAATAATAATGATAAATAATAATCTTAGTAATAATAATGATACAAATAATTATAAAAACAATAAAAATAATGACAATAATAATAATAATAATACCATTGATGATTTGCTAAGGGAAAATAAACGAGAGTATAAAAATTGGCACCAGAAGGTATCATATAGCCTTGGCGTTTGTGTTGTTGATTTTTGGTAATCATGGTGTATTAACAAAATATCGGAAGAAAAATCCAAACCTGGAGTCCTCTGGCAACTCCAGCTTTCAGTTTCATGGGCATCAGCTTGTGTTCCGTACCTACCCTTCTCGGGCCTGCACTCTGGAAATATTACTTTATCGCAAAGAATGACGCAACACGAGTGATAAAGGGTGATTTTGGGAGAGCATATTCCAGCACCAAATCATGCATCATAACGCTTAAAGGTGCTGATTTATGGGTGCCACACACACACACACACACACACACACACACACACACACACACACATACACACACACACACACACACACACACACACACACACACACACACACACACACACCACACACACACACACACACACACAATCTCTACACACACACACACAATCTACACACATCTACACACACCACACACACACACACATATACATGTGTGTGTGTGTGTGTGTGTGTGTAGACGTGTGTGTGTAGATGTGTGTGTGTGTAGATGTGTGTGTGTGTGTGTAGATGTGTGTGTGTGTAGATGTGTGTGTTTGTGTGTGTTTGTGTGTTTGTGTGTGTGAGTGTTTGTGTGTAGTGTGTGTGTGTGTGTGTGTGTGTGTGTGTGTGTGTGTGTATTTGTGTGTGTGTGTATGCGTGTGTGGCACCCATCAGTCATGAGTGGCCCCATGAATCAACATCTTTAAGCGTTATGATGCATGATTTGCACACACACACACACACACACACACACACACACACACACACACACACACACACACACACACACACACACACATCATGATACTGGCGATAATGATAATGTTGCTGATACTATGAACGATTAAAACAACAGTATATCAAAGGTTAAAAACACACACAAAAGGAACATCGAAGTAACAGGTAAAATAACAATTAAGAGAAAGGAGATAATATTGACAACAGCGGAAGGAAATTATAATGACGACATTGTGAAAAAGGAAAGATCACGGAGCTAATGATTAAGATAACATTGGTTTTAATTGTATATAACAGAACGTTTACACGATCAATTTTTATGTCCTAGTTCAAATACCCCCTCTCAGTCATCCGTATAACACACACGCTTAACCTGAGGCTGTTCGCCGAAATATATTGTTCCTTACTGAACTGAATATTAGTGCATAGATTATATCAGTATTAAATTAATTCTTCATTTTCAGTTTTATTTTCATATTCCCATTTCAGAGAATATATTTTCCTTGCGATTAATATTATATTTAGTGATGAATAATTATAAAAACTTAGAGAGAGAGGGGGGTTGGGAGAAAGAGGAGAGAGAGAGAGGGGGGGGAGACAGACAAATAGACAATCAGACAGACAAATAGACAATCAGACAGACAAACAGACAGACTGACAGTCAGGCAGTCAATCAGTCAATCGGTCAATCTGTCAGTCAGTCAGCCAGTCAGTCAGTCAGTCAGTCAGTCAGTCAGTCAGACAGACAGACAGACAGTCACAACAGCCAGCCGGGGCGGGGAGAGACATGGAAAGACACACAGGCCGAGAGAGAGGGAGAGAGAATGATTCCGGAAAAGTTCTTGAAACAGAATTAGGAGGAAGGCCCTACACGGGTCAGTTCCCTCAGACACGAAAAGTTGGACAGTGTTACTTTTCTGTTTGGTTGTTCATCCTTTATTTATTGATACATTTATTTACAGTAAATAGATGCCCTTTTATTACTCGAGGAAACGTACATAATCTAGTGTCTTCGGCATTTACTAAACAAATAGATACATAAAAAACGCAAGTTCTACACAATGGAAACGAAATGGAGTATCATGTACAATAAAAAAGCGAGAATGGACACAAACTGGTAACAATGATAAATAAGGTCTATGATAACTGCCGTAAATCTTGCTGTGTTTCCCATTTATATTATTGTAGGAATCGTCATCATACTAAATTTTATCATAAATGGTTTTATCATTATTATCACTATAATGTTAACCATTATTGCGGATATCATTATTTTTCCGTTACATTCCATTTAGTTATGATTATTAGTATTACATTTTTATTGGCGTATTAAAACTATGCAAATAATGATCATTACTACTATTAGTTGTTCTCTGAATAATGGTTATTCCTTGTTTGCCACCTCCATTGTTTTTGCTACTATAGAAAGAAAGAAAGAAATAAGCAAAAGAGACAGATATATGTGAGTGTTTGGTTTGTGTTACTGAAACACATCGGCACATACACACGATCGCGAAAATTACTGATTCTCGTAAGTGTGCGGTCGCAGGGGCCATCGTGAAGAGTGTCGGGGCTCATATAAAGAGAATAGGAGGGAACTACATCTCCCTCGGCCGTCGCTGCCTTTACTTGTGCTCTCGCCGTAGCTGCGTCAGGTCACGGCACTCTCTGTTGGCGGCTCCGAAGGCCACATATAACGTGCGAACGAACTACGGCGAGACTGAGCACCACAGGGTCTGGAGAGTGACGTCAGAAGTTAGACACCGTAAAGATATTTTGCACTGTTCACGCAAATTGTACAGTTGAGAGAGAGAGAGACAGACAGACAGACAGACAGAGAAAGAGAGAGAGAGAGAGAGAGAGAGAGAGAGAGAGAGAGAGAGAGAGAGAGAGAGAGAGAGGGAAAGAAGAGAGAGAGAGAAAGAGAGAGAGAGGGAGAGAGAGAGAGAGAGAGAGAGAGAGAGAGAGAGAGAGAGAGAGAGAGAGAGAGAGAGAGAGAAAGAGAGAGAGAGAAAGAAAGAGAGAAAGAGAGAAGAGAGAGAGAGAGAGAGAGAGAATGGTGGAAAGGGAAAGAAAGAGAGACAGTGAGGAAGGAGAGGGGATTAGGCATCGTTGTGGAAGGTGAAATCAGCTTATTTATTATCCTATTCAGGTTTCGAAAACAAAAATATAGAATGGGAAGAGGAAAGGAATGCGAATAAATGCAATAAAAGCGGAAAAAAATCTGATGCCAAATAAGATAAATACTTTACGTTAGATATTTCCCTTGTATGCAGGTTTGGAATACTCTCTCTCTCTCTCCCTCTCTCTCTCTCTCTCTCTCTCTCTCTCTCTCTCTCTCTCTCTCTCTCTCTCTCTCTTCTCTCTCTCTTTCTCTCCCCTTCTCTCCCCTTCTCTCTCTCTCTCTCTTCTCTCTCTCTCCTCCCCTCTCTCTCTCTCTCTCTCTCTCTCTCCCCCCACTCTCTCTCTTCTCTCTGTTTATTTGTCTGTCGTTTCGTTTTCCCCTTTTCCTTTCTCTCTCTCTTCTCTTTCTCTCTCTCTCTGTTTTGTTTGTCTTTGTCTCGCCCCCCCCCTCTCTCTCCTTTTCTTTCCTTCCCCCTCTCTCTCCTCTTTCTCTTCTCTCTCTCTTTCTCTCCCTCTTTCTTTCTCTCTCTCTCTCTCTCTCTCTCTCTCCTTTCTTTCCTCTCTCTTCCTCTCTCTGTTTCTTATCTCACTCCCTCCCTCCCTTCCTTCCCCTCCCTCATCCCAACCACTCTTAGCAAAATAGAGAGTTCAAGTATCCATCTGTGAAGTAAACGTTCCCATCTTTTCTCCTTTGTCCTGCGAGAGAAAATACGAATGTCTGTATTCATCCTCGCGATCTTGGCTCTTCACTTGGGAAAAGTGGCGCTTGGAATCAGAACGGAGCGATCCGGAGAGAAAGCATTTCAAAGGATTATTTGCTAAGTAGAAGGACTAATCACTGAAAGGAAAGTGATTAGAGAGAGTCTAGGGACTTTCCCTTGGGTTAGTTGGGGTAAATATGTAGCGAGAAAGGGACATCGTATATCTCTGTGTTTAAAAATACCTATTTTTTCCCCTTCAGCGGTCTCACTTGGGGGAAATGCCACAAAAACAAGGGTTTTAAAAAGAAAGTTTAAAGTAATGCCATGCTGTAGCGCGTCTGGGCTGTACCCGAATGTATTTTTGTCGCTTTTTTTGTCGTCTCTTTTTTTTTATAGTTTTTATCCCCTTTTTGTCTGTATGTTTTACTCTTATCCCGTAAAATTGGGTTCCCCCCTTCCTTTCCTGCAACTTTAGTGTGCGATGGAATCCGGAGAGAGTGGATGAAGGAGACAGATTTAGAAAGATGGAAAGGAGGAAGGAATGCGAGAGAAAAAGAGGGAGAAAAAAGAAAAGAGAAGGAAACAGGGACAGAGGAAAACAGGAATACACAAACATGTGTTTGTGTGTGTGTATACACACACACACAGATCTCACTCTCTCTTTCTCTCTCTCTCTCTCATATATATATATATAATTTTATATATATATTAAAAAAAAAAATTAAAGTGGGGTGTGTGTGTGTGTGTGTGTGGTGTGTGTGTGTGTGTGTTGTGTGTGTGTGTGTGTGGTGTGTGGTTTGTGTCGTGATTTGTGTGTGTGTGTGTGTGTGTGTGTGGTGTGGCGTGTAATTTTATAAAATATATAATTATTATATTTTATATATATAATATTTTAATATATTTTGTGGTGTGTTTGTGTTTGTGTGTGCGTGTGTTGTGTGTGGTGTGTGTGTGTGTGTGTGTGTGTGTGGTGTGTGTGTGGTGTGTGTGTATTGTGTGTGTGTGTGTGGTTTTGTGTGTGTTGTGTTGTGGCTATATATTATATTATATATATATATATATATATATATATATATAATATATTACATAATATAATATATATTATATAATATAACATAATATATTATATATAATTTTTATATAATAATTAAATATATTATATATAATAAAACCCCTATTCATATGAAAAATTAGAAAAGGTAGAATGAAATAATATCTCTCTTTTATTGTGAAGATATTCTTCTCATTTATACCTTTTTTACACACACACCAAACCCCACACAACACACACACAACACCAACCAAAATATATATAAAAATTTTAATATATTATTATATATAAATATATATTATATATAATGTATATTATATACAATATATAATAATTTTAAATTTTATATATAAAAATATTATATATATATATTTATTATATAATATTATATATAAAAAATTATATATATATAATTTTTAAAATAATATAATATATATTATATATATTATATATATTATATATGTTTAAAAAATAAAAATATATATTAATTTTATATATATATTATTACTTAAAATTATATATATTAAAATTATATATCATATATAATTTTAATATTAAAAATATAATATAATTACACACACACACACACCACACACACACACACACACACACACACACACACACACACACACACACACACACACACATATATATATGATACCGTGCTTACAATAGTCAGTAATAAAAATGATTCTTACCTAGTATTTCCTTAGGGGTTCGCCGTGCCTCACAGGAATTCTTTCAGCCGGACTCAGACTTACAACACAGCCTCTCATCCCTTATTCTTTAAAAGGCACCTGTTTGCCTGCCTACGCAAACATCATGTCGCTACTACGAGGCAAACGTGAGATAAAAACGATAAGCGATAAGCCGCAAAATGTTTCTCTTTTGAAGATTACCCTCGGTAAATTTACCTTAAATATTGCCCTGGCAAAAATTTCTCACTAATTCACCAACACGAAATGGTAATATACCAGGGGAGGAGGAAGGGTCTGACTTAATCAATGTTCTAGGAAAGCCATCGTTTTGATTTCGTGAGGGAAAATTTCATTAGATTCGTTACTCTCTCATTCATTGGGGATCAGCGCCTGGTGACACTATTATGTGGAGTTGCCTATAACCGCCAACAATCATCTGCGGCTTCCATAAAAATTTTGCTAGATGACACTTAATAAACTTCTTGTCACTGTGAAAATCAGCATATATTTTACCAATATAATTCATTACAAAATAATTAAGTCCAATAGACATACAGGTAACATGTAATAAAGAATTGCAACCTCCAGAGACTCCATTCTGTAAAATAAATTTTATCAAAATCTCATTCTTAATCTTATTTAAATATGATTATAGTAACATATTACTGCTAATATTGTTTTGTTGTAGCTGATGGACCACAGGTAATGATTATGACATATGAGACTAATAACAAGTGGCCTTTGTGAAATTAAGTTCTACAGTATAACAAAATTCAGTACAGACTAACAGAGAGGGAAACAGAAAGTATAGATAACTGTCATATCACTCGGCTTCTGGACACTAGCTTATAAATAAAATACATTCTTCGGCAGCAGCTGTTCCTTTTTACAAAGTAATTTATTCTTTTAGATATTTGGTCTATTAACCAATTAAAGATACAAATTAAGGCACAAAACCGACTCATCGCCTCATACTCTCTCTGTCATGCCCACTCCTTCGCTTCAAGATTTTACGTGCACATCACTGTGCAGTCATCACAAGATATGCACCTAACTGTGGAGATGTACTAACCCATTCTTATCTTCTATTACTGAAAACTTAACCAGCATTATTAATCCATTTTTACTATCTAATTCTAACTAAAATATAATTTTGCTGTCATTATTATCCTTAGTATTATCATCATAAGCATCATCATCAACATCGGCATCATCATAAACATTAATATTATCATTAATCATTATCACTGTTATTATCGTTGTCATTGAAATTACCATTCTTATTATTA
>NC_051425.1:2695881-2700881 GCF_015228065.2 Penaeus monodon | reverse complement strand
TTATACACTTCTTTTGAAAAGTAGTTCATATCAAAGTCAAAAGTTCAAGTCAAATTATAAATTCATTGAAATTTACATTGTTTTTTTTTTTAAATAAAGTTAAATTTTCAATTCTTATTTCAATAAATTTAGTTCTTTTATGCACCCTAATCATTGGTATCATTAGATACATCCATTTTATGTGCATTCATGATATTGAACAAAAACACCATTTTGCTGATTTTCTGTCCCCAGTCGGTTCCTTAGTTTTGAATGCACAATAACATTGCTTGAAAAAACTCTTTCACACCCTGATGAAGATGCCACTGCACACAGTAGTTGTTGTATTGCTGAAATTACATCACTGTCCAATACATTTCAATATGACAACCACCATTCAACAGCTGACATAATCATGCATTTAATCACTAAATACATGAAACTGGCTTGAAACTTCATGACTGGGACAAATGAAGGAAATTTTCAATGGCATAATACATTGCATTATTCACTTCTTCACTAAGCAGTTTTTCCTTGAAAGGAAGGATGAATTAGGTTTGCGAGATGAACTTGTGTTATAACTTGGTTAAACCTCTTTTTCGCAGCAGTTACTGCATCTCTGTCACTGCATAAAGTTGTGATTAATTCTTTCCATATATTCACTGCTTCAGCAGTTGTACATTTACCACTCTGTACTTTGCCCAAAGCCATAGCTGTTAGTTCTAGTTGGCAAGTAGGTCATCTGCTGACCGATTAAGGGTAAGTTAGACACCTTCTCTCTACCTCTGACACCATTCTGTTCCCTATCAACTTCACAATTTTCATGATAGATGGCCAGTTCTTTATGTATATCTTCAAACAGTTATATATGGTAATCCATTTTGTGTCCTGAGGCAGAACAAGATATTGCACAAAGTGATTAATTCTAAAGTAGTTTACTATACACATTACATGCTCTTTAAAATTGCCAATTACGAGGTCATGATCCAGAAGATTCAGAATGTGTGCAATACAGCCATAGATCACCAGCATCTATTAATTTCCCAGTTCTACCCCCCCTAACAGGTGCCACTGGTTGGACAGGTGGCTTGATCAAGGTCTGGTCAAATCAATTAGCTGGTCAAATATGGCTAGGGTCAAGCAGGCAGTGTTCAGTCAGTAGCACATAGGTCCCACGACTGCCATCAGTACTGTAATAGTGGCTGCGTATATTTCATCACTACCCTTGTGGCTGTTGGGAGATTTTGAACCCAAACTATAGCTTCCCCTCATTGGGTGGGGGGTGAGAAAATGAAGAACTCTAATTTGAATGAGTTCTACACATTTACAAAGAGCTAGCTCTCTCCCTGACAACCTATGTAATCCCCTGGCCATTCCCTTTAGGATGCCACATGTTGTCACTCTGGAACCTTTCCAGCTTTTAATGGGCGAGAATGGGAATTGTAATAGTTATTGCACTCCTAAACCAGGTAAAGAGAAAAGTCCTCAATCCATTAAGGAAATCTTACCTGGTAAATATGAAAATATCTCATATAGTAAGTACCTAGTAGTGAAGACCACTGTTGGTGTATCTTTCATGGATCTTGATATCTTTGAAGTACATTGGAAGATGGTTGAGGTGTGTCAACGTGATCCTCGCATCACCCCACAGCGAGATGGTTTCATGCTCTCAGTATAAGGGAATTGTCTTTTCACAAGACCTGATGAGGTATTCTAAGCAGAAACTGTTAGAGGAACTAAAGAATTTTAATGTAGTGTAATTTTAAGAAAGTTAATGGTTTGGAACAGTCGACACCAGCTCTCATTCTAACTTTTAAAATGCTAGTCCTTCCAGAATCAGTTAAGTTGGCATGGTAACACTCATGGTAAAGCCATATGTGTCCAACCCTATGCGGTGCTTCCACTGGCAGGGTTATGGGCATGGAGCCAACTCTTGCTGTTTTAAGGAAACTGGACAACTAAGAGTGCATGTAAAGTGTGGTACAACAGGTCATCAAAAAGATAACAAATGTCCAGGTCCAATATGATTTTACGACTGTAAGGATCATGAGGCTTCTTCAAAGCAATGTAAAAGGTAAAAATTTTAAAAAGAAGTATTGGTAATAAGGAGCAAGTTAATTTTCCAGAGGCAAAGCGACGTCCCTGTGTCCTGTTTGCACAGCCAGGTAAGTCCTTTGCTTCGGTTTAGCCCATCCTCTTTCGTGCCATCCCTTGCCTTCCAATACTTCTTACACCACACACACTGCCACTATCTTTAAACCTGTCCTCAAATGCTGAAACTGCCTCTGGGGAGTTGTTCCACCAGAAACGGAGTAGGTGTGAGGGGTCCCAAAGTAAGGTCTTTGGAGCCATCAGCCATTGCTCAAGAGGCCTCAACAGTGACAACCCCAACAGAAATCCTGAGCCTGTTCAAAGGAAGCATATGGAAACTAGTTCCACAGGTAAACAACCGTTCAAAAGGACTCTCCGGCCTAAAGGTGTGGGGCAGGCCTTAACCACAGGTGCTGCTAAACATCTTATGAAAAGGTAGTTTGTCAACCTGAAGAACTGGATATCCTAATCCAATGGAACTGTCAGGGAATTCATGCAGAATGGGAAGAACTGCAACATCTAATAGCTTTATGTAATCCAATTTGTGTATGCCTACAAGGGATTATGACCAGGGAAAATCATCCAATTTCCCTGAGAGGATTCCAAGTTCAAGCCCATTATAGAATTTTTGATACACTGCAGGTGAAGGCTGTGAGAATAGGCTAGACAGGACCTTACACTGTTGCATCCATCTACCTTCCTCCACAGAATCTCAATATAGATGATTGGAAGGTCTACTTGGGCAGTTGCCACATCCATTTCTGCTCTTGGGAGATTTCAATGGTTGGCATCACCTCTGGGGAGACACTTTGTGCAACCCTCGAGGAAGGGTCTTGGTGTCCGTGTTCTCAAGAGCAGATGCAGTTTTACTGAACAGTGACACTCCCACACATTTCCAAATCCAAATTGGGACATTTTCCAATCTGTCAGCTGGTTCACCTGATTCACAGTTGAATTTCACTTGACAGATTATGGAAGACTTACACAGAAGCCACCACTTTCCAATACTTTTGGAGGAGGTTAATAGTATTCCAGCCAATGGAGTGCAGAGATGGTGACTTGAATATGCGGACTGGAAACTTTTTAGATCACCTGCAGTATTGCAAGGATCTGTGAATGATTTCCAATGTGTTCAAGGAGCTGTGTTGACTTCACATCACGAATTTACCTTGCAGTAGAATCATCCATTCCCAAAAGTAGTGGGCAGTACCGTCGAATTCCAGTCGGTGGTTCTGTCATGAATGCCATCCAGTGATGAATGCCAACGAGCTGTCAGAGCAAGAAAAACTGCATTAAGGCAATTGAAATGATGCCCCAGTGATGTAACCTTGATCCATTTCAAAAAGACCCGAGCCAATGCCAGGCGAGTGCTAAAGAAGGCGGACGTCGTGGAAACAGTATGTCTCCTCATTTTACTCCATGACCCCCTTAGCATGGGTATGGGACAAGGTGTGTAAGATTGCTGGAAAGAGCACATCCATGTAACCACTTGCTCTGAAGATAGATGGCATAATCCTCACAGACAAAAAAGATGTTGCAAATGAGCTAGCTAAATCCATGGCAGAGATATCCTCTGGAACATCTTTCACTTCCCGACTCTCCACTCTTTGGTCTGAAGAGGAACGACACCCAGTGCCATTCTTCAGTAGGACTGCAGCAGGACTCCCATACAACTTGCCATTTTTGCGCAAGGAGATGGACTGTACCATAAGACTGCCCCTGGAAGTGATGATATTCCATACCAAATATCTTGCTTACCGGAGAGCTCCTAAAAGTTCCTGTTGGACCTATTCAATAGGATCTATAGGGAGGGGACAGTGTCATATACATGAAAAGAGGCTATAATCATTCCTGTCCCTAAAACTGGCAAGGATGCTTCCACACCAGGGAATTACAGACCAATTTCTCTCACCAGCTGCATCTGCAAGCTAATGGAGAAAATCGTAAAATTCATGTTGACATGGCTGCCAGAAAAGGAAAACGTGCTAACTCCATATCAGTATGGGTTTAGAAAATTGAGAGCGATCACAGATGCACGTGTGAGGATGGAAAATGCCATACAGAATTCTTTTGCAGCGACATCACATGTTAGCAGTCTTCTTTGACCTTGAAAAGGCTTATGATACTATATGGAAGCATAGCATAACCATGAAGCTGTATGACATTGGTTTAAGAGGAACATTACCTACCTTCATACAAAGCTTCCTTGTTGACAGGATGTTTAGAGTTCCAAGTGCTGTTTTATGTAATCTGTATGTGGATGACTTCACACTGTACTGCTCAGGAGTGAGCTTACAGGATGTGTAAGGACACATGCAGACTGCAATAAATCAGGCTGTGCAGTGGGTAACATACCATGGGTTCAAATTTTCTCTAATCAAGACCATGGCTATGCATTTCCACAAACGAGGAAAGTTCCATCCTTTCCTCTATTTAAGAGCAAACCCGCTTCAATTTTTCCAAGAGGTGAAGTACTTGGGTCCAATTTCTGACTCAAGGCTTACATGGGTGCCTCACATCAAACAATTAAAGATGAATGCTACAAAAGCACTTAGTATTTTGCAGGTTCTTTCACTCCTATCTTGGGGTGCAGACCACACAACGCTTCTGCGGCTTTACCAAGCGTTTATTTGTAGTAAACTTGGCTATGGATGTGAGGCGAACTCATCTGCAACTCCCACTGTTCTCTGGATATTGGACTCGGTTCATAATGAATCTCTCAGAATCTATACAGAGGCCTTTAGGTCTTTACCTGAGGAGTCCCTGTATGCTGAGAGTGGAGAAAACACCTCTTTCATTACACCGGGACTACATAAACCTGATTTACTACACGAGACTACAAAGAATTCGGGGATCTCATACATCCAGATTGGTTTTCAACCCCCTTGAGGATAACCGATCCTATGGTAGGAGAATGAGTAATCTTGTGG
>NC_051425.1:2685881-2690881 GCF_015228065.2 Penaeus monodon | reverse complement strand
CCCCCAAATATATAAAAATTTTTACATATATATGTACCCCACACACACATACACACAAAACACACACACACACCCCACACACCCACACAAAACACACACGCACACACACAATATTTTAAAATTAATATATAAAAATATATTATAATATTTTATATATATATTTTATATTTTTATATATATATTATAAATAGATAGATAGATAGATAGATATATAGATACAAAAATATATAAAATTATTATATAATATATATATTTTATATTTTATATTATTTTTTAATATAATTTTGCACATAATTTTGTATAAATATATGCGTAAAATGTGTATATTATAAAATATATAAAAATAGTATATAAGATATAAATATTATCTAAAGATATAATATATTAGGGTATATATATATATAAAAATATATAAAATTATATATAGATTTTATATTTAGTGAGTATAATAATTAAAAATTAGATATTTAAAAGATAAATTATTATATATATATATATGGCAAAAATTACATATATAATATTTTAATTTTATATATTATTATAATTATATATATATAAAATATATTTTTATATAAAATATATATTAAAATTAAAATTTTATAAAATATATTATATATAAAATAAAATATATATATATATATATAAATTTTAAAATATATATATAAAATTTTATATTTTTATATATACATATGTTTTTGTGTGGGGGTGTGTTTTTAAATGGGAATTTTTGAAAATTTTCCAAAAAATGTACATTCCCTAAAATCATTTGTCTATTAGCCATGAATTTTTGTAAACATATCTTTTTTTTTAAAAAAAAACAAACAGAAAAAAGGGGTGCATAAAGACCTTTTCCATGGGGGGAAAGAGGTGTCAGGGACATTTCTGGCATTAACCCATAACGTTCTCTTCCCTTTCGGGGCCCCGAGAAGCCCCCCAGGACCTGCTTTTGGCCCCAAAATTTGCGGGCCAGGCAGGCCAAGTGCCAGCCCCTGGGGGAAAATGTGGAGAGCCCTGCAAAACAGTTTTTATTAAACCTTCAGGCAATAGAAAATTGACCCATTAATTAAGGTTAACGCCTGCAGGACTGTTTCCCAGTATAAAAATCCCAACCCATATTGTTAAAAAAATTTTATCACAAAATCCCTACCACATTTTTTTTAAAATGAAATTATTAACTATATAACTCTGTATATGAATCGTTCATCGAAGGTTTGAATAATTCTCATTCGCTTTTTTCCTTTTCCCTTTTCAAAAGAACCATTCCATGTAGTTGCATATGGTTTTGTTTAAGGCTCTTTTTCTTTCTTTGCATTTAATGGTAACTTTAATCTGTGCCGGTTACCATTTGCAAGCTCCCCAGACCAGGCTTGGTTTTGCTTTCCGCCGGGACCCCTTGCATGCAGAGCGGGGCATGCCTTTTCACATAAAGACCAAGGCTTCATGTCTTATGCAAGCAAAGATGACGAACCCCCAAATTTACAGGAGGAAAACTCTTCTTGCCCCTCTTTTTTTCTATTTGGTCTCCATTCGTTAAGTATGTTTTTTTTTTTCTGAAAAATTATTTTTTTTCCCTTTTTACTGTTTATTTCATCTTAATTTACGCTTTTCCCCCCTTCCTTTCTTCTGTTTTCTTCCCCCTTCTTTTCTCTGACTTTCTTTCCCCTGTTCTTTTTTATCAAAAAAGCAATCATCCGTTTTATCTTTTTCAAAATACCGGACCACCGGAATTTTATCTGATTAGCAAGCCGATATGAAAGAATGAAAAATCGAGAAAGTAATCTTTGTACGACTGCCGTTCGGACGACTGAAGAGAAGACTAAATCCAAAACCCATTTTATCATCGGTCATGCAGAATGCGGCGGTGCATGAGAAAACCAAACACAGTGCCAGCGAAGTTCGCTCAGCATGCACGGCCATTCGGTATGTGAGCGTCATACACTTCCAGCCCTGTTCTGACTCAAATAAATGAAGAGATTATCAGGCCGTATTCTATTTCCATTTCCTTATACATCGATGGGCACGCACAGACCAAGGATCTTTCTACCCATTAGTATGTAGAAATGTGCATTTGTTATCCATTCACCCAAACCAAATATTCAGTTCCAACAACATATGAATAAACTATATTGCCAAGGGCTATTAGGAAAGTTTTAGCAAAAGCATTTGTCTACAGAGAGGAATATATTGATGGATATTTCCGAAGCATGGGGATAACAAAAAGTGCAAAATCCCTTTAGCAGGACACGTGGCTCGGAGCAGAGGCCTGGGATATGGCTTACAACGGGCATGGTGTACGGAAAGAGAAAACAGGGAAGGCCAAAAAAACCAAAATATGAAAACACAAAGATATCAGGAGCGCATTCAGTAAGAAAAAAAGGCGAAGGAGAAGGAGAGCTAGGAAATTTTAAAAGGGAAATTGGCCAAAAATCGGTCCGTATTTGATGAGTTAAGTGAAAACTAAAATGAAAAGCTCATTTTAAAAATTTCCCGCGGAATGATACCTTTACAGACGCAACCTCACACCGACAAAAACAGTTACTCATTATCCAAGTAAAAACAAGTATCTAAAAAAGAGGCATGTTTCAATAGAAAAATGTTAAGTAAATAATAATGAAAAAAAACCCCCTTTTTGAAAGCCAGATATGATTATAAATTTTTTCCGTCTTTTGTCGCGCCAACAAAAGCAAGCGATATCCGAGCTCGAGTTTTGCCATTTCGACGTTCGCCCCGAATGAATGAATGACCCGCTCCATTTTCCATATCGCCAGCGCGTCATCGTATCATCACCGACACTCGCTGTATTTTAACTGATTTCCCTCCCTGATAAAGCGGCCTTTCTCTCTATCGAAACAGAACGAGGGGTTTTATTTGTTAATCATTTAGAAAGGGTGGATATCCTATACATACATACGTACCTTTAAACACAAACACATACTTGCATAGATTCATCTGTGTGTGTGTGTGTGTGTGCGTGCGTGTGTGTGTGTGTGTGGTGGGTGTGTGTTGTGGGGGTGTGTGTGTGTGTGTGTGTGTGTGTGATTGTGTGTGTGGTTTTTGGGGTGTGTGGTGTATGTGTGTGTTGCAGTATGTATAAACACAACACACACCACACCCACACAACCACATCACATACACACACACACACACACACCAACACACACACACCAAACACCCCCACACACCACCTACAGCATTAAAAATTTTAAATTAATATATATATTAATAAAAATTAATATTAATATATTAAAAAAAAATATAATTAACAACAACACACACACACACACACACACACACAAATATTTATATATAAATAATATATATATATATATATATAATATATTATAATATATAATAATTATATATATACATATAATATAATATAATAATATGTTATATATATATTATAATTTTGTATATTAATATATATATATATATATTATATTATATATATTTATGCATGTATGGTTGTGTGTGTGTATGTAGTGGTGTGTGTGGTGTTGGGGGTGTGTGGTGTGTATGTGGTGTGTGTGGTGTGTGTGTGGTGTGTGTGTGTTTATACATACTGCACACACACACATACACACTCACACACACACCACCACACAATCACACCCACACACACACACACACCCACACACACACACACACACACACACACACACACACACACGCACGCACACACACACACACACACAGATGAATCTATGCAAGTATGTGTTTGTGTTTAAAGGTACGTATGTATGTATAGGATATCCACCCTTTCTAAATGATTAACAAATAAAACCCCTCGTTCTGTTTTGATAGAGAGAAAGGCCGCTTTATCAGGGAGGGAAATCAGTTAAAATACAGCGAGTGTCGGTGATGATATGATGACGCGCTGGCGATATGGAAAATGGAGCGGGTCATTCATTCATTTTGGGGGAAGTTTGAAGGGAAAAAAACTCGAGCTCGGATATCGCTTGCTTTTGTTGGCGCGACAATGACGTGAAAATGTGATAATCATATACTGGGCTTTCAAAATGGGAAGTTTTAATTTTCATTATTATTTACTTAACATTTTTCTATTGAAACATGCCTCTTTTTTAGATACTTGTTTTTACTTGGATAATGAGTAACTGTTTTTGTCGGTGTGAGGTTGACGTCATGTAAAGGTTATCATTACTCGCTGGAATTTATGAAATGAGTCTTTTCATTTTAGTTACACTTAATCATCATCAAGTAACGGACCGATTATTTGGCCAATTTCCCTTTTAAAAATTTCCTCTAGCTCTCCTTCTCCTTCGCCTTTCTTCTTACTGAATGCTGCATCCTGATATCTTTGGTGCTATTATCATATTTTGTTTTTGGCCTTCCCTGTTTTCTCTTTCCGTACACCATGCCCGTTGTAAGCCACATCCCAGGCCTCTGCTCCGAGCCACGTGTCCTGCTAAAGGGATTTTGCACTTTTTGTTATCCCCATGCTTCGGAAATATCCATCAATATATTCCTCTCTGTAGACAAATGCTTTTGCTAAAACTTTCCTAATAGCCCTTGGCAATAAGTTTATTTAAATTTTTGTTTGGGAAATGAATATTTGGTTTGGGGAAGGGGTAACAAATGCACTTTTCTACTACAATGGTAGAAAAAATCCTTGGTCTGGCGTGCCCATCGGTATAAGGAAAAGGGAAAAAGAATACGGCCTGTAATCTCTTTATTTATTTGAGAAACAGGGCTGGAAGTGTAGACGTCACATACCGAATGGCGGAGCTGAGCGAAATTCGCTGGACTGTGTTTGGGTTTTTAAGCACCGCATTCTGCATGACCGATGATAAAATGGGTTTTGGATTTAGTCTTCTCTTCAGTCGTCCGAACGGCAGTCGTACAAAGATTACTTTCTCGATTTTTCATTCTTTCATATCGGCTTGCTAATCAGATAAAATTCCGGTGGTCCGGTATTTTGAAAAAGATAAAACGGATGATTGCTTTCTGATAAGATAAAGAACAGGGTAAAAGAAATGTCA
>NC_051425.1:2669545-2675768 GCF_015228065.2 Penaeus monodon | reverse complement strand
GGGACAATTTTTTTAAAAAAAGAAAACCCTTTTAAAAAAAACCAAATTGGGAAAGTTCAAAAGGGGTTTAAAACCTTTGATTTGTCAATTTTGAAGGGGGGAATTGAGGAGAAAATTTCCTAAACAAAAACTGTTGAGACATATTTACCATGATATATGAAAAAGGAATATGCAAAGTGTGCCACAGATATGAAAGATGAAACTGTATGTCTGCCTTTAGATGGATAATATAATATTCACATAGAGCCTATTATATGTGTTACTTTGACTACCTCAAAGGCCCATATATATCTAGTGGATACAATAGACACCAGCTGAAATTTTAGAACTATCAAAATCAGCAACTCAGAAGTGTAAAGAACTGTGTTGTCATGTTGGTAGCATTGTGGCAGATAACGCAGTAATGCAAATAAAATGAGAAAACTGTTAGAACAGGGATTGATTGGTTATTTCAAATTATCTGCCGCGTCAACAGCTAAGGTCATTAACGGCGAATAATAGTGAGATGGAAGTATTAAAATATTTAAAACTTAAAAAAGCTATCAATAAATATCTTAAAAATAACAATAAACATTATATTAAAAATTAGAGCATAAACATTATACTCTAAATGTATAATTAACTATGTATTATGCATGATTAAATTCAATTGAAAATATTAGTCTCCATAAGGAAACTGATAAGGCCTTCTATGTCACATCCCCCCCCCACACACAATACATTTTTTAGTGTATATTTGGGAGTCAAGTACATACGTCTTTGGTCTGAGAATGTTGCACATCTTTCCACTACATGTGCGACCGTTAATGGCTCTTGGTATCCATCACAGAGTGCTTCACTTTTAGCCATCATCGGCCCATGAGTCAGCCTTGTGTGCCCGATTCTTAGTCTTGTTAATACAACTTCTTTTCGGTTGGGATGAATGCTGGTCACCAAACTGCCAAGGTCATCTCCTCTAATCTCTCGCAGTATGCCTCCATTGTTCCCTCCATTTATCGAGAAGATAGCTCCTGATGCTGGGTTTCTAGTTAGTGTGTGGGAGAGGAAAACGAGCATCACAGGGTTGGGCGGCAGCTGCCTTGGCCTTCCGATCAACTTGTTCATTCCCACTGATACCAACATGCACTGGCACCCAACATAAGTTATCTTTTTACGTGTTGACGTTAGTGGAAGCAATCTTGAACCTCACCCACCAATGAATGTGATGAGTTTAAGCTCTTGATTGCTTGCAAAGTACTACAAGAGTCATAATATATTACAATAGAATGGTTCGTAAGATCTCTAGTCATCTTGGCTGCTGCAAGGATGGCATGTGATTCTGCAGTGAAGATCGAGGCTTGTAGTGGAAGTCTGTAAAAGGCAGTCTTCCTTCTGCTCATTGATGCAAAGCCCACACCATTTTCAGATTTCGAACCATCTGTATATATTGTATCTGATCCTTGGTACTTAGAAGTGTGCTGAAGAAAACTCTCTCTGAATTCTTTGGATCACTTCCCCTTCCCAATTCTGAGCATACTCAACTCGACTTGATTAGTCCAAGGGGGGAAATGGGGAGTCCCAACAGCCAGAACTTTCGTGAGATTAATTTATGATCTCCACAAGATTACTCATTCTCCTACCATAAGATCGGTTATCATCAAGGGGGTTGAAAACCAATCTGGATGTAGGAGATCCCAGAATTCTTTGTAGTCTCGTGTAGTAAATCAGTTTATGTAGTCCCGTGTAATGAAAGAGGTGTTTTCTCCACTCTCAGCATACAGGGACTCCTCAGGTAAAGACCTAAAGGCCTCTGTATAGATTCTGAGAGATTCATTATGAACCGAGTCCAATATCCAGAGAACAGTGGGAGTTGCAGATGAGTACGCCTCACATCCATAGCCAAGTTTACTACAAATAAGCGCTTGGTAAAGCCGCAGAAGCGTTGTGCGGTCTGCACCCCAAGATAGGAGTGAAAGAACCTGCAAAATACTAAGTGCTTTTGTAGCATTCATCTTTAATTATTTGATGTGAGGCACCCATGTAAGCGTTGAGTCAGAAATTGGACCCAAGTACTTCACCTCTTGGAAAAATTGAAGTGGGTTTGCTCTTAAATAGAGGAAAGGATGGAACTTTCCTCGTTTGTGGAAATGCATAGCCATGGTCTTGATTAGAGAAAATTTGAACCCATGGTATGTTACCCACTGCACAGCCTGATTTATTGCAGTCTGCATGTGTCCTTACACATCCTGTAAGCTCACTCCTGAGCAGTACAGTGTGAAGTCATCCACATACAGATTACATAAAACAGCACTTGGAACTCTAAACATCCTGTCAACAAGGAAGCTTTGTATGAAGGTAGGTAATGTTCCTCTTAAACCAATGTCATACAGCTTCATGGTTATGCTATGCTTCCATATAGTATCATAAGCCTTTTCAAGGTCAAAGAAGACTGCTAACATGTGATGTCGCTGTAAAAGGAATTCTGTATGGCATTTCCATCTCACACGTGCATCTGTGATCGTTCTCAATTTTCTAAACCCATACTGATATGGAGTTAGCACGTTTTCCTTTTCTGGCAGCCATGTCAACATGAATTTTACGATTTTCTCCATTAGCTTGCAGATGCAGCTGGTGAGAGAAATTGGTCTGTAATTCCCTGGTGTGGAAGCATCCTTGCCAGTTTTAGGGACAGGAATGATTATAGCCTCTTTTCATGTATATGACACTGTCCCCTCCCTATAGATCCTATTGAATAGATCCAACAGGAACTTTTAGGAGCTCTCCGGTAAGCAAGATATTTGGTATGGAATATCATCACTTCCAGGGGCAGTCTTATGGTACAGCTGCAAAGCAGAGTCCATCTCCTTGCGCAAAAAATGGCAAGTTGTATGGGAGTCCTGCTGCAGTCCTACTGAAGAATGGCACTGGGTGTCGTTCCTCTTCAGACCAAAGAGTGGAGAATCGGGCAGTGAAAGATGTTCCAGAGGATATCTCTGCCATGGATTTAGCTAGCTCATTTGCAACATCTTTTTTGTCTGTGTCTGTGAGCAAGTGGTTACATGGATGTGCTCTTTCCAGCAATCTTACACACCTTGTCCCATACCCATACTAAGGGGGTCATGGAGTTAACTGAGGAGACATACTGTTTCCACGACGTCCGTCTAGCCTACTTTAGCACTCGCCTGGCATTGGCTTGGGTCTTTTTGAAATGGATCAAGGTTACATCACTGGGGCATCATTTCAATTGCCTTAATGCAGTTTTTCTTGCTCTGACAGCTCGTTGGCATTCATCACTGGATGGCATTCATGACAGAACCACCGACTGGAATTCGACGGTACTGCCCACTACTTTTGGGAATGGATGATTCTACTGCAAGGTAAATTCGTGATGTGAAGTCAACACAGCTCCTTGAACACATTGGAAATCATTCACAGATCATTGCAATATTGCAGGTGATCTAAAAAATTTCCAGTCCGCATATTCAAGTCACCATCTCTGCACTCCATTGGCTGGAATACTATTAACCTCCTCCAAAAGTATTGGAAAGTGGTCGCTTCTGTGTAAGTCTTCCATAATCTGTCAAGTGAAATTCAACTGTGAATCAGGTGAACCAGCTGACAGATTGGAAAATGTCCCAATTTGAATTTGGAAATGTGTGGGAGTGTCACTGTTCAGTAAAACTGCATCTGCTCTTGAGAACACGGACACCAAGACCCTTCCTCGAGGGTTGCACAAAGTGTCTCCCCAGAGGTGATGCCAACCATTGAAATCTCCCAAGAGCAGAAATGGATGTGACAACTGCCCAAGTAGACCTTCCAATCATCTATATTGAGATTCTGTGGAGGAAGGTAGATGGATGCAACAGTGTAAGGTCCTGTCTAGCCTATTCTCACAGCCTTCACCTGCAGTGTATCAAAAATTCCATAATGGGCTTGAACTTGGAATCCTCTCAGGGAAATCTGGATGATTTTCCCTGGTCATAATCCCTTGTAGGCATACACAAATTGGATTACATAAAGCTATTAGATGTTGCAGTTCTTCCCATTCTGCATGAATTCCCTGACAGTTCCATTGGATTAGGATATCCAGTTCTTCAGGTTGACAACTACCTTTCATAAGATGTTTAGCAGCACCTGTGGTTAAGGCCTGCCCCACACCTTTATGGCCGGAGAGTCCTTTTGAACGGTTGTTTACCTGTGGAACTAGTTTCCACAGGATTCCTTTGAACAGGCTCAGGATTTCGTGGGGTTGTCACTGTTGAGGCCTCTTGAGCAATGGCTGATGGCTCCAAAGACTTACTTTGGGACCCCTCACACCTACTCCGTTTCTGGTGGAACAACTCATCAGAAGCAGTTTCAGCATTTGAGGACAAAAGTTTAAAGATAGTGGCAGTGTGTGTGGTGTAAGAAGTATTGGAAGGCAAGGGATGGCACGAAAGAGGATGGGCTAAACCGAAGCAAAGGACTTACCTGGCTGTGCAAACAGGACACAGGGACGTCGCTTTGCCTCTGGAAAATTAACTTGCTCCTTATTACCAATACTTCTTTTTAAAATTTTTACCTTTTACATTGCTTTGAAGAAGCCTCATGATCCTTACAGTCGTAAAATCATATTGGACCTGGACATTTGTTATCTTTTTGATGACCTGTTGTACCACACTTTACATGCACTCTTGTTGTCCAGTTTCCTTAAAACAGCAAGAGTTGGCTCCATGCCCTAACCCTGCCAGTGGAAGCACCGCATAGGGTTGGACACATATGGCTTTACATGAGTGGTACCATGCCAACTTAACTGATTCTGGAAGGACTAGCATTTCAAAAGTTAGAAGGAGAGCTGGTGTCGACTGTTCCAAACCATTAACTTTCTTAAAATTACACTACATTAAAATTCTTTAGTTCCTCTAACAGTTTCTGCTTAGAATACCTCATCAGGTCTTGTGAAAAGACAATCCCCTTACACTGAGAGCATGAAATCATCTCGCTGTGGGGTGATGCGAGGATCACGTTGACACACCTCAACCATCTTCCAATGTACTTCAAAGATATCAAGATCCATGAAAGATACACCAACAGTGGTCTTCACTACTAGGTACTTACTATATGAGATATTTTCATATTTACCAGGTAAGATTTCCTTAATGGATTGAGGACTTTTCTCTTTACCTGGTTTAGGAGTGCAATAACTATTACAATTCCCATTCTCGCCCATTAAAAGCTGGAAAGGTTCCAGAGTGACAACATGTGGCATCCTAAAGGGAATGGCCAGGGGATTACATAGGTTGTCAGGGAGAGAGCTAGCTCTTTGTAAATGTGTAGAACTCATTCAAATTAGAGTTCTTCATTTTCTCACCCCCCACCCAATGAGGGGAAGCTATAGTTTGGGTTCAAAATCTCCCAACAGCCACAAGGGTAGTGATGAAATATACGCAGCCACTATTACAGTACTGATGGCAGTCGTGGGACCTATGTGCTACTGACTGAACACTGCCTGCTTGACCCTAGCCATATTTGACCAGCTAATTGATTTGACCAGACCTTGATCAAGCCACCTGTCCAACCAGTGGCACCTGTTAGGGGGGGTAGAACTGGGAAATGAATAGATGCTGGTGATCTATGGCTGTATTGCACACATTCTGAATCTTCTGGATCATGATCTCGTAATTGGCAATTTTAAAGAGCATGTAATGTGTATAGTAAACTACTTTAGAATTAATCACTTTGTGCAATATCTTGTTCTGCCTCAGGACACAAAATGGATTACCATATATAACTGTTTGAAGATATACTTAAAGAACTGGCAAGCTATCATGAAAATTGTGAAGTTGATAGGGAACAGAATGGTGTCAGAGGTAGAGAGAGGTGTCTAACTTACCCTTAATCGGTCAGCAGATGACCTACTTGCCAACTAGAACTAACAGCTATGGCTTTGGGCAAAGTACAGAGTGGTAAATGTACAACTGCTGAAGCAGTGAATATATGGAAAGAATTAATCACAACTTTATGCAGTGACAGAGATGCAGTAACTGCTGCGAAAAAAAGGTTTAACCAAGTTATAACACAAGCTCATCTCGCAAACCTAATTCATCCTTCCTTTCAAGAAAAAACTGCTTAGTGAAGAAGTGAATAATGCAATGATTATGCCATTGAAAATTCCTTCATTTGCCCCAGTCATAAATTTTAAGCCAGTTTCATGTATTAGTGATTAAATGCATGATTATGTCAGCTGTTGAATGGTGGTTGTCAT
>NC_051425.1:2619092-2621592 GCF_015228065.2 Penaeus monodon | reverse complement strand
CGCAGTTGAGTGGCAACTCTAGGGTACAAGTAGAAAAAAAGAGAGAAAACGGGTAAGTCACAATAAAGAACAATGAACCTTCACTTAATAAAAGTAAACTTAGCCTTACAAGATGCCATTGGCGGCCCTTTACGACACATAGGGGGCGAAACGCAGCGTTTTGGGAACAATGTAGCTAAAGTTAATTACAAAGACATAACGAATATGTAACCATATAATCTTTTGAAGGTAATGAAAAAAGAGTTAATATAGCACATACGGTTGCGAAAATATTGGATCTGGGAAAAATAGATCTGATATTAATTAAACGAAGCACAGAGAGATAACAGTACGTAAACGTATCATTTTAAGATCGAGAGCGAGCGAGATAGGAACAATCAGGTTCCAAATTGCTATGGGCGTAACGGAACAGGACAAGGAACAGCTAATACCGCACTGGGTCAAACATGATAATAGAAATGAAAGGTATAACAATGGCAAGATCCAGCTGGAGATAAGCTGTGCGGGGGGGTCCCCTGCTCGTAGTATAGTGAAAAGGGCCTATGCATGCAGCATGTTTATTTGAAGATGCATATCCTATGTCGGTGTGCAATACAGAGAGAACAGAGAAAGACGTGAGTGAGTGAGGATGAGCGAGTTAGTGATTGAGAGGAGAGTGAGAGAGGAGAGAGAGAGAGAGAGAGAAAGAGAGAGAGAGAGGATGAGGAGAGGAGGGAGAGAGAGAGGAGAGAGACGAGGAGAGAGAGAGAGAGAGAGAGAGCGGGAGTGGGGAAGAACGAAAAGAAAAGTGTGACAGAGACAACTAGGCAGAGAGAAGAGACAGAGATAAAGTTAGATTTAGAAAGATGTTGGAATAGATGGAAGAAGAAAACTAAGATTATATATATAGAGAGAGAAAAATGGTTAAAATTTACACATGGGGGCGGATATCAGTAGTTTTCGGGACCGAGAGCATAAATCTACAATGAAATAACAATAGTATAAACTTGCTATCTGCTTCTAAAAATTAAGGGAAAAAGAGAGAGAAGCTTTTAAAAATCCGTACATACAGGAAGGTCGAAAGCGGGTCTGAACTTGGCGACAAGATCCAGCATTAAACATCCACTAAGGAATTATAAGGAAATAACGAGATCCTGCGTAGGAGAAGCCGGGGACGAGGAGAGAGAAAGAGTGGAGAGAGAGCAAACAGCCGAAGAACGAAGAACAGCGAGAGAGAGAGAGAGAGATGGAGAGTGGAGAAGAGAGAGACGAAGGAGATGAGAGAGAGAAGTGGAGAGAGAGAGAGAGAGAGAGAGGAGAGAGAGCAGAGAGAGAGAGAGAGAGGGGAGAGCGAGAGAGAGCAAACAGACCGATAGAACGAAGAACAGAGAGAGAGAGAGACAGGAGAGAACAAAAACAGATGAGAGAGAGAGATCAGAGAGAGAGAGAGAGAGAGAGAGGAGAGAGAGAGAGAGAGAGGGAGGGGAAGAGAGAGAGAGAGAGAGAGAGAGAGTATCTTATCTGATACAGAGATTATTATTATTCATTATCATTTCTTATTATTATTATCATTATTATTATTACTATTTTTATTATTATTATTATTATTATTATTATTATTATTATTATTTTTTACATTTCTTTATTTCTGTTTCTATGAAAAGTATTCATGTTGACAAATGTATAAAAGGTATGAATGAGAATGATATCTTCACAATGTAAATTTTACCGGTTTCGATTAATCTTAGTCGAAAACATATATTTTTTGACGAAGATACAATCGAAACGGTCAAGTACATCCCTTGTGTTGTGTAGATATTCATCCTATTTTTACCTTTTATTCTGCTTCTATTTTTATCCACGTTGCCTTTTTCGTTTCGCTTTCATGGCCTTTACAGGGGTGAGAGCACTATTTATTATAATTTTTTCAGCAACGCCTTCATTTCTTATAGAAACACTTGTATATTGTTTTAAAAATGCGAAACGATGGAAGCAACTCGATACTGGGAATATGACTGGTAATATAAAAACTCAAAGATATGATTTTATGAAAGATAAGTTATATAAATTGCTAAAATTCGCAAATACATGGAAAATATGTTTGTTTGTCTGAACTATTTGATTCCGTTATATATATTTATTTTCTCTGTAAAAGTATGTTAAACAAACAACTCATTATCGTTCTATATTAAGCGTCTTTTTAAAATATTTTCTCGTATAAGCAGCTAAAATTGGGTGGGTTTTTTCATTACATTTTAGTGTTCTAGTTTTACTTTATGATACACGATATCACAAAAATTATGCTCGCACACGCTCTCGTTTTGCTCTCCCCAAACAAACGAGGATACTTACTTTCATACCTTGGACGCTGCGTTTGAGGAGATATTTCTTTCTCTGTATTGTTTAAATGGATGTAAATGAAAAAGGAGGTAAGAAGGGCAACCTTAATCACAATAAAAGGAAATAGGAAACCTGGAGGATCGGAGAATAAACATAGGCATTATAACAAAAGAGAGAAAAA
>NC_051425.1:2608621-2618992 GCF_015228065.2 Penaeus monodon | reverse complement strand
AAACATCAAATCTCAGGTATCATTACTTTCTACGTCCTGGTTTTCTCTCCTCTTTTCTCTTATCTCTTTTCTAGTACGAAATACATAAATGCAAAAAAAGTAAGGGTCAATGAAGATTACTAAACAAGCGACAAGGCTGAAAAGACTAGTTTAGTATTTACAAAGAAAGGGAGAACATAGTGACTACTCAAAACTCTGATTTTTAGGAGAAGCAGGATGTATGCGTTTTATTTTTATTTTCATTTTTTTTTGCGTGTGTGTCTTACGAAATATAACATATATGTCTAAATTTCGCTTGAAATGGCTATTTGGACTGTTAGAAAAATTTTCAGTTATAAAAATAGAACATACTTATTAATGGAAACCTTGCAGTGCCGATCTGAGGTTTTGAAGACAGAGGAAGCATTCAGCAGTGAAATTGCACTCTTACACGTACCCCACACACACACACACCCCACGGATATATATAATATATATATATATTAATATATAATATATATATATATATATATATATATATATATATATACATATATAGACACTCACATATATATGTGTGTGTGTGTAATATGTATATTAGTCTATATATATATATAATATATATATATATATATATATATATATATATATATATATATATATATATGTATTATATATAATTATTTTATATATATATATATATATATTATATATATATATATACATATATACATATATACACACACACACATATATATGTGTGTATATATGTATATATATATATATATATATATATATATATATATATATATATCTATATATAAAATATATTATATTTTATTCCGTGTGTGTGTGTGTGTGTGTGTACGTGTAAGAGTGCAATTTCACTGCTGAATGCTTCCTCTGTCTTCAATACCTCAGATCGGCACTGCAAGGTTTCCATTAATAAGTATGTTCTATTTTTATAACTGAAAATTTTTCTAACAGTCCAAATAGCCATTTCAAGCGAAATTTAGACATATATGTTATATTTCGTAAGACACACACGCAAAAAAAAATGAAAATAAAAATAAAACGCATACATCCTGCTTCTCCTAAAAATCAGAGTTTTGAGTAGTCACTATGTTCTCCCTTTCTTTGTAAATACTAAACTAGTCTTTTCAGCCTTGTCGCTTGTTTAGTAATCTTCATTGACCCTTACTTTTTTTGCATTTATGTATTTCGTACTAGAAAAGAGATAAGAGAAAAGAGGAGAGAAAACAGGACGTAGAAAGTAATGGATACATGAGATTTGATGTTTTAAGCGAAAATATTTTTTGCAACAGAATATTGACCTGGGATATGCTTTATCTCTGACGACCTGTCAGAAATTTCTTACCCAATGTTCTCTGCAAAATAATATCTTTGTAAGGGGATCACTCCGTGTGACCCGAGTGTGCATTCCGCAGCTCTTACAAGTCGTCAATATAAACATCCCATTAAGCAAATGGGTCATTTTTCATTCATAAATTCCATAAGGAAACTGCGCAGCGAAAGTGAATCAGTTTTCACCTTACGATTTACATTTACAGATAATATGACATGTGATTCGTAGTATACCTTCTCAAAATAATGTGTTTACATTTATAAATGATTTTTAAAAATCGTATATATCTCTTTATAAACGTATTTCGTGTCAAATTTTGTCGTTGATCTTTGGCTATCGTGATTGCACTAAAGTTGCCAGTCATACCAGTTCCAATTGCTCTATTTTAAGGAAAACATCACATATTTAAAGCAATAATGTTGGCATTCGGCAACTTTTAAAATGTAATTTTGATAGCTCATATTAGCTGTAAGCGAAAATATTTGCGAAATATCAAGCAAATCATGGGCTTTATTACAAACGAGCATTCCACTTATAGAATACCGGATACTATGTATGTATTACCAGAAAAAATACAGTACTCGCACTATAGGGGTGTACCAGTTGGAAAAGAGGGACCTTTATACTGACAAACAGAAAAAAAAACATAATTGACTAATAAAATAAGAGAGCAAAATGAACTGTCCATATCATCAGAATTATTTTTTTCCAAAATGTCAAATATGAAGCATATGTATTGGGAGTCGGTCCAAAGACTTTTGACATAGAAAAGATAGAGGGCATTCAGAATAACCGAAACAGATTATACTTACTTCTTCATAACATCACCAAATATTGATTTCGTATTTCGATAAATGCCACACACACACATACACACAGACACACGCACACGCACACGCACACGCACACGAACACGCACACGCACACGCACACGCACACGCACACGCACACGCACACACACACACACACACACACACACAATGATAAAGCATCTATATATTCACAGGACTACAGTGAATATAATGTAGCGTGTTTTCTGTTTAGCTAATCAGTTTTTGGTCCTGGCAAAAAAAAAAAAGATACTTAATTGGTTCCATTAGCCGCTACTATATTGCGCAGCTACGAGGTGCATTTACAAGTGTCTCAATGATTTTGATTTAATTAATAATTATCATATATAGATGTTTTCATGTTTCAAGAAAATACGCAGCTATAATTGATACTCGTTGCTTTGAAAAGGGGAAATGCCGTCTCACTTCCAAAGGTGTTGCCATTTTGAAAAACAAACAATTCCAGAAAATCACAGTTGAAAAGTATTTCACTATAGAGTCAATGATACTAATACTACATGTTTTGATAGACTTATTCGAAGAAAAAAATCAAATGGCTTATCTGGTTTCCAAAAATAGATATTAATACACTCATCGGTTATTTATATTCTACCAATTACACTCTCTGTAACTAACAACTAGGGGTCTCACCTTACTCATAAAAAAGATAATATTTACGTTATGTTTACATCGAAGCGGTTGCCAGATGTACAAAAGTGGGACCCAGCAAGTATAATGAAACACACACACACACACACACACACACACACACACACACACACACACACACACACACACACACACATATATATGTGTATATATGTATGTGTGTATATATATATAATATATATATATATATATATATATATATATATATATATATATATGTATGTATATATATGTATAATATATAACTTTACCTATACATATACACAGGTCTCCCCTCCTCTCTCTCTCTTTCTTTCTGTGTGTGTGTGTGTGAGTGTGTGTGTGTGTAAGAGTCAGAACCCTATTACAATGGCTAGTAGGGGTAGTGATAGTGGTCTGACAGCTTGACTCTTTATTAATAAGATTACAACACAGTAAGGGAACACACGAGATGAGGTCTTAGGGTAAAACGGTGAGCGCGGGGTCACGTGTCCGGCCAACACGCCCTGAGGGCGAAGGCTGGACTGAACTTAACACGTTGGTATTATGGGCTCAGAACCCTGGCACAATGGTTAGTTGGGGTAGTTATAGTTTTTATAATGGGTTGACTCTTTATTGATGAAGAGTCCAACACTAAGGGAACACACCAGACGATGTCTGGGGGTAAAGCGGAGAGCACGGGGTCACGTTTCCGGTCAAGCCACACTCAGGGTGAAGGCTGGGCCAACCTTACCACGTCGGGCGCTGGGCACAGATTGCCGGGTCAGACGAGGTCAGATAAAGTGGTCATCTACACCTTTGTTGAGACGATGGTTCTTATTTTGGACTTGTAGCCATGTGGTAAACAGCCACGTGGTCTATTGGTAAAATGGCTTACAGATTTAGGCATATGCATACGCCAAATTGCTGGCCGACCCTACCACATCGAGCGCTGGGCACGAACTGCTGGTCAGACGAGGTCAGATAAAATTGTTATCTACGCCCTCACTGAGTTGATGGTTCCTATTTTGGACTTGGAGCAACGTGGTAAGCAGCCACGTGTTCTATTGGCAAAATGGCTTACAGAAATAGGCTTATGTATATGCCATATTGTTCGGCCACCTCCTTGTGCTTCGCCCTTGAGGCGCCTTAGATTGACCTCAAGGGGTGACCTAAGTCCTGCTTTGCTGATCATCTCATTCTCGCGTGCATTGTCCTTGGTGCATCTCCGTGGCTGTTCGTCCCTGTCCTCTTTTTCCTGGTCCTTGGTGTAATCTATCCATCCTCGACGTCCACACGTCCTCGAAGGTCTCGCTCAGGACCTCCTTGACTTTGAATTCGTCTAGACTTCCTCATAGACCTCATCCAGGCCTAACTCGGTGGCGTCCTCATCCACACGTCCTCACAGATCTCGTCCAGGTCCTCGGCTTCATGCTCGTCCTCACCTCCTCGTAATCTTCGTCTGGATCTACGGGCAGGGGCGTCCTCTTCGGCATCTCAGGTGATACCTGCGCTAATGAGCTCCTGGAGTTGACTGGATCTGCGGGCGTCCACCAGGCGTCACCCATCCACAGCATCCTGGGGCGACTGGTACCTGCGCTGGTGAGTTCCTGGTCCTTCACTGGATCTACTGGCGTCCCGGCAGGCAGCGCCTATCCACTACATCACGGGACGGCTTAACACCTGCTCTGACGAACATCCTGGTCCGCAGGCCTAATGCGATCTTCCGGTGACGTTTTTCCCACAGCATCCTAAGGTGACCGGATCTGCAGCAGGGTCCTTCGGTGCCGTGTCGGTTATTATACATATATATATTATACATATATCTGATTCTCTGTATATAGTCAGAGAATCAGATCATATACGTAAGGGCCAGATAGTAAGAGAAAAAGAAAGGCAACAAAGAGAGGGTGTTAAGTACCACTAGCCGGTTATTTATATAATTTGCAGTTTTTAATGTTGATTTTTAATTTATTTTTGTCTTTATTTTTTTATTTGTGTTTTATTTTCACAAAGTAAAGAAGAAAATAGGAGGGGGAGACGTCAGTAGCGATCCGCATGGATCTGGCTTGAACTACCAACTGTCTCTGATAGATATAAGAGTAGATAAGGGAAACAACAACGGCAATCGGCAAGGATTTACTTGAACCAATTGTCGTCACACAGAGAAGAATTAAATGTACGAGTCACTTGTCACGACTGACAAAATTGCGGGCAAAAGAGATAAGTCATAGATCTTTTGCCGGCACTACAACAGCAACAAACCCTATTAATGAAAAGGTTTCAGTGTCTTTTGTTCTTTTTCTTTTATTTTTCTTTTCTTTTCTTTTT
Source organism: Penaeus monodon (assembly GCF_015228065.2). Classification (NCBI taxonomy): domain Eukaryota; kingdom Metazoa; phylum Arthropoda; class Malacostraca; order Decapoda; family Penaeidae; genus Penaeus; species Penaeus monodon. Next base: position 2,613,859 of record NC_051425.1, on the reverse strand, counting down.
TTCTTTTTTTCCTCTCTTTGCCGGGAGATTCAGCTTTAATGTAAAAAGAGAAATGGTAATTGCAGAAAAGAAAGTTCAATACTGGGGCAGTCATACTTATAACAAAAATATATTGTTATTCAAAACCTTGTCTAATCCCCTCACAAAGATAATGTGCTTGTGTGAGGTCCCGGTTTCCTCCGTAACACTCCATTCCCTTTTAGCATGATCTGTTTGCTATCGGGGGTGTTTTTCATCAGCACTTTCCCAAACATTGACAATATTCTCCCAAATGTTTTTCGACGGGTTTGAGTCATATGCCTTGCTTGGCCACGGAAGAGCTTCCATGTCGTTTTGGTCATCGACCCACTCCGTAACTGCCCTTGACATGTGTATTTGGTAGCTATCCTGCACGAATATAGCTGTTTCTGGAAAGGGCCAAAGGATTACAATGTGCTAATTTGAGAAATATTTCTTCTAAAATTTTCTAAATATTTATCTAAACTCAATCTCCCTTCTTTTTCGGCGAGTTCACCAACACCATGCATGAAAATTCACCCTACTGATTATTATCCTCGCCGTTTCATGGATGTGTCGTCTGTCACATCTGAAAAGTAAATAATGGTAGATAATCAGAACATAAATCATAGGACACTATCATGTATGAACACATATATGTTTTTTTTTTTTTTTTACCTAAGTCTGTGAACAAATTGAAAAAGCATAATGATATTTACACCTGTTATTTCTCATCCAGCAATGGAGCTTCCCGTGCTCTCTCGACACACTGCTGGGCGAACTGGGGGCGATATTGGCAATATCATCTGTTGAAACCTCTCTAATAACCTCTCTGATAACGTTCTGTGATGAATCTCGTCTGCATGTAGTCGTTTTCTTTGCCGTTATATGTATGTTTGCTGCCTTGGTGAAAGAGCATCTGGAACGAGGGCGGTCGTTCAGGGTGTTCCTCCTCCTCCTCCCACTTTATTCATCTGTATACCATTGAGCGGGAGATACCTGGCTCTCTGGTTATTTCACCTGGAGAGAAATGACTTTCCCTCATATCAGTGATGAGGACTCTATTTGCAATTTCAGGTTCCCTTGCGTCCACCCTGAAAAAAGGTGTCAGCTTGGCAGCCTCGTTTTCACATCGAATTTCCTATAATCCATTATGACGTCATATACCATCGGACATATTCTCTTTTTGGTTTAGCATCTATTCGGATTAGCAGCGAAATGGATATTCAGGAATACATTATCATCATGAGTATGAAACATACGATTTCATATGGATTCCTCTTCAAACTATTCAAGTTCCGGGTGAACAAACAAGCGTTTAGATGATATTTCACACACCGGGAAATAAGTATTTCCATCGTAAACATATCAAGATTATGTATCAAAGCGTTGACATGCACTGACAAATACAAGGGATATACAAACTGTATGCATGTCAGATGAAAGTAGAGAGCGCGATTAAATTCCTGTTTTATCGGAACGAACGAGATTTTTCGTTCGAGATATCAGATGTAATACAGCACATGTGTTGGGGATTAAGTTTTTAGACTTGTTTATCACCCTCCTTGGAGCCACTCAGCTAGTAGTTCCTCGAGTTGAAACGAGCAAGCATGCATTTTCTCAGCCGTTCGAATGCGATTCCTCAGAGAAACGACACGACTTGCGGAATAATAAGAGCAAAACTTATGGTCAGGTTTTAGTACAATATTTAAAAAGCATTTGGATTAATCGAAAAGAGTTATACATAATGTTTAGCTACTCATCAAAAAATATTAACTTCGTATTTCTACAAACATTGCACGCGCACACACACACACACACACACACACACACACACACACACACACACACACACACACGCACGCACACACGCACACACACGCACACACACACGCACACACACACGCACACACACGCACACACACACGCACACACACACTGAAAATATCTACATATTCATTGTAGCCCTAATGCGGTTTTGCGTTCAGCTATTGTTCTATAATGAAAAATATAATGTAGCGTGCTTTTTGTTTGTTGAATTAGTGGTTTAGTGTTTGGTTCAGGCGGAAAAACGGTTACTTCAGTAGTTCGATTAGCCGTTGCTAGTTGGTGCAGTTTTGAAAACCATTTAGAAAGGTATCAGCGAATTTGAAGAATTTTATTTGATACAGCTGCCATGCATACAGTTTTAAAGCATGAAGCATTTTCATGTTTCAAGAAATATGCATCTATAATTGATACTTGCTATGTTAAAAGAAGGGGGAAATGCCGCCTCACCTCCATAGTTGTTGCCATTTCGATAGACAGACAATTCCAGGAAATCACATTTGAAAGATATTCCACTACAAAGTCAATGGTAACATGTGTTGTTATCAATTATTTGATGAAAACGAAAGATGAAATGGCTTACGTAGTTTCCAAAAATAGATACTAATATATTTGGTGGTCATTTATGTTCTACCAATCACATTTTTTTTTTTTTTACAGCCTAGGATTTTCGTCTCATTCATAAAAATACAATTTACTTAATGTTTACATTGAAGTGGCTGCCAGTTGTACAGAAGTGGAATCCATCAAGTACTGAAATATAATTCCGCAACTGTCCATGGCATATATATATATATATAATATACACATACTCACACAAACAGACACATACACACAGACACTCATAAACACACACACACACTCCTCGAATGGAAGACTTTCTTCATGAACGACCGATGAGCACCACCGTAATTAGAGGGAAGCACTCTACATGGCCACGAGTAACTAGCGGAGTACCTCAAGGATCGGTTTTGGCGCCGGTTATGTTTACTATTTTCATCAATGCTTTAGAGTCAAACGTAAGCCCAGGTAGTTATCTGAATATGTTTGCAGACGACGCGAAATTACAAAAAAAAAAGGATAATAGACGATGTCACATGCCAAGGCCTCTAAATTGACATCGAAAACTTATTAATTTAGGGTTGTGCTTCAAGAATGAAATTTAACTCCAATAAACGCCATGTAGCCAAGTAAAAATCGTCCACTATACCAATACAAGTAAGAAGACGTAATATTAAACCAAGGAGATAAATAAAAAGACCCTGGACTAATCATAAACAGGAACCTAAGCCTAATGATCATATGATCATGAAATGTTAGGCCTCATTGCCAGCATGAAGAGGGCTTTCGTATATGTGGTCGAAGATATGGTAAAGAAGGTTATTACAGTCATCATTAGACCTAGTCTTCAGTATGATGCAGTGGTTTGGAGTCCACACTCAAAAAAGGATATAGATAAACTAGAAAGAGTTTAAAGAGCAGCCACAAGATGGGCACCTACTCTAAGAGACATGAGCTACGAAGAAAGACTACAGAAAGACTACAGAAAGTAAGTCTTACTACTTTGGAAGAAAGAAGAAAAAGAGGTGACATGATTATGATGTTCAACTATATTACAGGAAAGGTGAAGTTAGACAAAGTTGACTTTATAATTTTCAGCACAACGTTGTGTTCCAAAAATGGGCATCAATTTAAAAATTTACATGATAATTCAAATATAGCAGACGAGACCCTCTGACCTTAGCTCTTCTCCCGTACTGAAACAACTAGGTGAGAACGCACGCACCCCCCTACCCACACACACACACACACACACACACACACACACACACACACACACACACACACACACACACACACACACACACACACACACACACACTCACTCACACACTCACACACATGCATACAGACACACACACATACACACACATACATACATGTATACACACACACTCACTCACTTACTCACTCACTCACTCACTCACTCACTCTTTCACGTACTCACTCACACACATGCACACACAAACACACACACACACACACACACACACACACACACACACACACAAACACACACACTCTCTCTCACACCCCACACACACACACACACACACACACACACACACACATATATATATTTAAAATATATATATATATATTATATTATATATATTTATATATATATTACATATGTATACACACACACACACACACACACACACACACACACACACACACATATAATATATATATATATATATATAGATATTTTAATATATATATATGTGTGTGTGTGTGTGTGTGTGTGTGTGTGTGTGTGTGTGTGTTTATATATTTATTTATTTATTCATTTATCTATCTATTCATTTATCTACTACACACAAACACACATATGAAAAGGAAAGCAGCCACAGTAAGAAATGAAACTAAATCGATATAGTTTCATTTCTTACTATGGCTGTTTTCCTATTCGTCTTTGTGTACACGTTACTGTGTTTGTGTTTGTGTCAAACGCGTTAATATATATATATAATATATATATTATATATATATATATATATATATTTTATATATATATATATAAATATATATATTATAATATATATTGATATATATCAAAAACTGATTGTATACATAAAATATAATAAACACATATATAAGATACTGTGTGTATGTATACACAACACACACACACACACACACATATATATATATACTACATATATATATATATATATATATATAGATATAGATATTATATATATATATTTTTATATATATATAATATATAATATATATATTTTATGTATATGTATGTATATGTATATATATATATATATATATATATATAATTTTGAATGGAGTACAATTAGAATGTACATGCTCAACTGCGGTATTTACGTTGCTTCTCAGATGAGACCCTTCTTCTTTTACATACTCATATTTACCGAAAGGTACCGATTTGTGTTATGGAGGAGTGATATTGCTGCAAATGATATTTGTTTACTGTATTTTTTAAGGATTTATTATTTGTGTGTGCATTCCCTCCCTTCTTATTTAAAGTTCTGACTGTGCTGTCAAGGAATTAAATGAATGCATTGATTTTGTGCCTCCCATTTTTCTTGCCTGGTTATTGTTGTTCTTTGACTATAATTATAACTGTGCTTACACACATGCGTATATATTTCTGACGAAGTGCAGTCGAAACCGGTCAGGTACACTTCCTGCGTTGCGAAGATATTCCTTATCATTCATATCTGTTCCACATTTGTCACTATATTTACCTTTGTTGTGTTTATGCCCATTCCATACACTGTGTTTGATGATTCGCAATGACTACTTCCTTAATTGTATTCTCATTGATTACGTATATCTCGCGCAGCCATATTAGAATAGGAAGGTTAGGGGTTT
>NC_051425.1:2590716-2603216 GCF_015228065.2 Penaeus monodon | reverse complement strand
ACTTGATGAGGTATTCTGACGAGAAACTGTTGGAGGAACCAAAGAATTATAATATAGTAATAGTAAAACGTCTTAAGAAGAAAGTTAATGTTTGAAACAGTCGACGCCAGCTCTCCTAACTTTTGAAACATTAGTCCTTCCAGAATCAGTTAAGTTGGCATGGTACCACCTCAAGGTAAAGCCATATGTGCCTAACCCTATGTGGTGCTTCCACTGCAAGGGTTATGGACATGGAGCCAACTCTTTCTGTTTTAAGGAAAATGGACAACCAAGAGTGTGTAAAATGTGGTACATGGGTCATCAAGATGACAACTGTCCAGGTCCAATATGCTGTTATCACTGCAAAGCAGCTCATGAAGCTTCTTCAAAGCAATGTAAAAGGAACAAATTTGACAAAGAAATTTTAGGAATAAGGAGCAAGGAAAAAGTTAGTTTTCCAGAGGTCCATGTAAGTCCTTTGCCTCGGTTCTAGCCTGTCCTCCTTCCTGCCATCCCTTGCCCTCCAATACTTTTTACACCACACACTCTGTCACTACCTTGAAATCTCAGTCCTCAAATGCTAAAACTGCCTCTGGTGAGTTGTTCCACTGGAGTAGGAGTGATGGGTCTATTGAGGAGACTTCTCCCAAAATAAGGTCTTTGGAGCTATCAGTCAATACTCCAGAGGCCTCAACGGTGACAGCTCCAGCTGCTACCACATCCACAGGGGCCTCTGCTGCTAGGTAGAATGCCCCTGAAGCAAAGGCTCTGATAGCCCTTTGCCTGGGCAAAAGAAACCTGAGCCTGTTCATAAGACTTCTCCCAGACTGGGGTCTTTGGAGCCATCAGGCAGGGCTCCAGAGACCTTAACGGCGACAGCCCAAACTGCCACCACAGCCACAGGGGCCTCTGCTGATAGACAGAATGCTTCTAAAATCAAAGGCTCAGGTCTGTCCTTTGCCCAAAAAAGAAATCTACAGGTTTTCCTTTGGACTGGCTCAGGATGCTGGAAAGGGACACCCCTAAAGGTGTGGGGGGGGTCTTAACCAAGGTGCTACAAACACCTTATGAGAAGCTTGTTTGTGAACCTGAAGAAATAGATACCCTGACCCAATGGAACTGTCATGGTATTCATGCAAAATGGGAAGAACTGCAATATCTAATAGATTCAAGTAACCCAGTCTGTGTAAGCCTAGAGATTATGTCCAGGGGAAATCGTCTGATTTCCCTGAGAGGATTCCAAGTTCAAGCCCACTATGGGACATTTGGTAATGGACCTCATTAAGGAATAACATTGATGGTACATCAGGATATTCCTTTTCAGGCCATCCACCTGCAGATGACACAGCAGGTGAAAGCTGTGAGAATAAGCTTGACATGACCTTACACTGTTGCATCCATCTTCTTCCACATAATGTGAACATGGATAATTTGGAAGATCTACTTGGGCAGCTGCCCAATCCATTTCTACTCTTGGGAAATTTCAATTGTCAGCATCACCTCTAGGGAGACACTTTGTGCAACCCTCGAGAAAGGGCCTTTGAGTCTTTGTTCTCAAAAGTAGATGTAGTTTTACTGAACAGTGACACTCCCACATATTTCCAAATTCAAACTGGGACATTCTCCCATATTGATCTGTCAATTGGTTCACCCGATTCACAGTTGAATTTCACTTGGCAGGTCATGCAAGACTTACATGGAAGTGACCACTTTCCAATACTTTGGGAGGAGGTAAATGGTATTCCATCCAATTGAATGCAGAGATGGTGACTTGAACATCCTGAGTGAAATCTTTTCAGGTCAGCTGCCGTAATACAAGGATCTGTGAATGAGTTCCAGTGTGTTCAAGATGCTGTTAATCACTTCACATCACATTTTCACAAGATGTTAGAGCAAAGCTGCAATAAGGCAGTTGAAACGACTCCCCAGCGATGTAAATTTGATCCATTATAAAAAGACCCAAGTCAAGGCCAGGCGAGTGCTATAGGAGGCTAGGTGGACGTCGTGGAGACATTATCTCCTCAATTAACTCTGGGACCCCAATAGCATGAATATAGGACAAGGTGCATAAGACTGCCTGGAAAGAGCACATCCCTGCCACCACCTGCTCTGAAGATAGATGGCATGATCCTCTCAGACAAAAGAGCTAGCTAAATCCATGGCAGAGATCTCCTCTGGAGATTTTTAACCCTTTCGCGCCTGGCGGGAGGTCAGGTTCCCGCTTAACATTTAGTACCATAGCTATATACTACTGATGACGGGAGAGGCGAAGAGACTGTCGGGAACCTCATTATCCTCCTAGGGATCAACCAGATTGTGAATCTGGCAACATTTGCTGCCCGGCCTGACAAAACAATCAAGCAGACTATTTTTTTCAGTGAATGTCCCACCAGAAATTTATGCTACATTTCCAACCCAATTTCTCTCATATATCGGTAAGTTGTGCTGTTTTTTTGTCAGTTATTAAAAATATACAAAGCAGTGAACACTTTTATGATATATAGCTAAATTTGGCTGGGTATTCAAGTTCCCGACAGGGAGATAGTTGCCAATTAGGGATTTAGTCATATTTTCAGATTGTTGATTATATGTATAGAAAAGGTGTATTCACATCATTTATTGTTTATCATCTTTTACTATATTTGAAAAAATAATTTACCACTACCACTGATGAATAAAAATGTTGGAGAGCCCTTTTTTTTTCCTTTGGTAATGAAATTTTACTACAGTTATCCATATACTTTTGAATAGAAAATAAGTATTGAGAAACAATTACAGAAAACTAATTTCAGCATTGACTGATAAAGTTTTCGGGACGAAAAATAAGTGGCGGTAGGCCAATTCATTATTGCCATAGCACATTGTGTTGCCAATATATATTGTTATTATGTTGTTGTTTTTTACTTCAGATACCAGCATGGCAGCAAGGAAATACTTAAATGTAGAGAGTTTCTTGAAACTTTTAGAAGACCTTCCATCGGATTATGACTGCGATAAAGATGTAGAAGAGGATATAGATGACCCCGAGTTTGAGGACCTTACCCAATTCAGCCACAATACTGTATAAATTTACCTCTATTACGAGCTCAAAGAGAATCTGAGAAGCCACAGCAAATTATGAACTTATTGCAACTCACCTGGAGCATCCTACATCAGACAAAAAGGGCATCCCTCTACTAGTTATCAATGTCAGCAAAGAAAGCAGCATTGGAGGAAAGAAGCCAGAAGCTGCTCAGAATGTAGAGTTCCAACCTAATTCAATGAATGAGAATTCATATTCGTCTGCACTCCATGCCTTTCTACAATTTTTTGATGAGGATACAATCAGTAATATTGTTTATCAGAAATAACTTTATAGTGTGCAAAAGGGTAGAGCAATATCTTTGAGCAAAAAAATAATTTTATGTGTTCTTAGGTATCAACATAGTAATGGGTTATCATAAACTTCCAGGTTTGCATCATTATTGGGCAACAGCTGAAGACCTGGGTGTTAGGTCTATTCGAGAAGCAATGGCACGTGATAGATTTAAGAGTATTCTTAGTAAATTGCACTTGAATGACAACTCCAAAATGAATCCAAATAATAAGGATAAGCTGTATAAGCTAAGGCCACTTATTGAAAGCCTAAATAGGATTTTTTTAGACATAAGGTCTCCCGGAGAACAGCTAAGTGTTCATGAATCAATGATTCGTTTCAAAGGGAGATGTAGTTTCAAACAATATAATCCCATGAAACCAATCAAAAGGGGTTATAAAATGTGGTGTCTTGCAGATAATGCAGGATACATTTTAAAGTTTGGGGGAGACACTGAGCCAAATTTGAGGAAAGAATATGGTCTAGGTGGAGAAGTAGTTCTGAAATTGACCGACCATCTCAGAGGCAAAAATCACAAAATCTTTTGCTCTCCTAGATGTATTGCAAAGTTTTCGGATTCAAGCATGTGGCACTATCAGACCAACAAGAAAAGATTTTCGTTGTCTAGCAGGTGACAAAGAACTAAAAAGAGGAGACTTTGATTACAGGTCCACACCAAATGGTATAACTGCCTACAAATTGAAGGATAATAAAGGGAGGTTTATTTAGCTTCCAACTATCTTGGTATTTCCCTACAACTGTCCCAAAGAACAGAGAAAGATGGAAACAAGATAATAATTCCATGCCCACAAGTAGTAAAAGACTATAACGAGAACATGGGCGGAGTAGATAAGTATGATATGCTTCGGCAACTGTATGGCACAAACAGAAAGAGCATGAAATGGTGGCACAGAATTTTTTTTGGTCTTCCCTTTATATGATTATTTTTGAATGCATATGCTGTTTACAAAGAAACTCATCCATCTCTTTCAGTTTTTCAACTTCCGTACAGAGCTTGCCAGAGCTCGTAAAGCTCGAGGAACGCCCAAGCAAAGGAAAACTGAGTACAGTATACCAACGTCAGTTAGATTTACCAATACTGGGGTACATTGGCCAAAATTCACTCAGAAAAAGGGAAGATGTGAGGTATACTCCAGGAAAGGAATAGAGTCACGACCAATATTAGTATGCAGTCATTGTGGGATTCATCTATGTTGTAATGCTACAAAGAATTGTTTTTTTGAATTTCACAACTAAATTCTACTTTCACTGTAATGAGTTGCAATAGAAGAAATAGAAAGTTTAGACTTTTATTTATTTGCTCATATATATTATGTACATTATTACAATCACAGTGTATTATTTTCAGGTAAAAGAATGAAATACGATATGTTCAATTTTATATGTAACAGGTGCCAATGATTATTATAAAGTGTGATAATGCCATGGAATAATGATATTATATTCTAGTATTTCATAAAGAGTGCAAATCTAGTATTATTTTGTTAAAATTCTTCCTCAGAAGTTAACTATTATGTTTTCTTTTTTGTAAAAAAAAAATGGTTCCTTTTTGTGTCTAGAAGCCTGGCGGGACTCTGAGTACCCACTACTGTATTTTTGTATTGAAAATACAATATGCAAAATTTGTAACATAAATTGTTTCATTGGGGTCCTAGGAACAATATCTCTGAATAAAAAATAAAAAATCAGGATTTCTTAATTCAGGTAGGAAAGGGACTCCACTCCGGGCTGAACAGGAATGAGACCCAATGTCGTTCTTCAGTAGGACTGCAGCGGAACTTCCATACAACATGCCATTTTTGCAAAAGGAGATGGACTCTGCTATGCAGCTCTGCCATAAGACTGCCCAGGAAGTGACGATATTCCATACAAAATTGATGTCTCATTTACTGGAGAGCTCCCAAAAGTTCCTGTCTGACCTATTCAATAAGACCTAGCAAGGATGCTTCCACACTGGGGAATTACAGACCAGTTTCTCTCACCAGCTGCATTTGCAAGCTGATGGAGAAAATGATAAGCTTCAGGTTAACATAGCTGCTAGAAAAGGAAAATGTACTCACCCTAAAATATATGAGTGTAGAAAATTGAGATCAAGCATTACCTATCTTCATACAAAGCTTCCTTGTTGACAGGAAGTTTAGAGTTCGGATGGGAAACAGTTTCTCGAACCTGGAAGATCAGCTAGAAGGGGGTCCCACATGGGAGTGTCTTAAGTGTGACCTTGTTTGTCACTGCTATAAATAGGGCATCATTCCCAAATGCTGTCTCATGTAATCTTTTTGTGGGTGACTTTACAATGTACTTGCCTTGGAGGAAGCTTACAGGGTGTGCCAAAGGCACATGCAGAATGCAATAAATCAGGTTGTGCAGTGGGTAACATACCATGTGTTTAAATTTTCTCCAAGTAAGGCCATGGCTATGCATTTCCAGAAACGAGAAAAGTTCCATCCCTCCCTCTATTTAGGAGCAAACCCACTGCATTTTGTCCAAGAGATGAAGTACTTGGGTCTAATTTTTGACTCAAGGCTTACATTGGTGCCTCGCATCAGTTACAGGTGTAAGCCACAGAAGCATTGTGCGGTCTGTACCCCAAGTACTAAGCGCTTTTGTGGCTTACACCTGTAACTGATGCGAGGCACCAATGTAAGCCTTGAGTCAAAAATTAGACCCAAGTACTTCATCTCTTGGACAAAATGCAGTGGGTTTGCTCCTAAATAGAGGGAGGGATGGAACTTTTCTCGTTTCTGGAAATGCATAGCCATGGCCTTACTTGGAGAAAATTTTAAAACACATGGTATGTTTACCCACTGCACACCTGATTTATTGCATTCTGCATGTGCCTTTGCACATCCTGTAAGCTTCCTCCAAGGCAGTACATTGTAAAGTCATCCACATAAAGATTACATGAGACAGCACTTGGAATGATGTCATTTATAGCAGTGACAAACAAGGTCACACTTAAGACACTCCCATGTGGGACCCCCTTCTAGCTGATCTTCCAGGTTCGAGAAACTGTTTCCCATCCGAACTCTAAACTTCCTGTCAACAAGGAAGCTTTGTATGAAGATAGGTAATGCTTGATCTCAATTTTCTACACTCATATTTTTTTAGGTGAGACATTTTCCTTTTTCTAGCAGCTATGTTAACCTGAACTTAACATTTTCTCCCCCAGCTTGCAAATCAGCTGGTGAGAGAAACTGGCCCCGTATTCCCAGTGTGGAAGCATCCTTGCTGGGTCTTTTTTTGAATATCGGGACAGAACTTTTGGGAGCTCTCCAGTAATGAGACATCAATTTGTATGGAATATCGTCACTTCCTGGGCAGTCTTATGGCAAGCTGAATAAGCAGAGTCCATCTCCTTTTGCAAAAATGGCTGTTGTATGGAATTTTCCCTGCAGTCCTACTGAAGAACGACATTGGGTCTCATTCCGTTCAGCCGGAGTGGAGCCCTTTTACCTGAATTAAGAAATCCTGATTTTTTATTTTTTATTCAGAGATATTTGTTCCTAGGAACCCAATGAAACAATTTATGTTACAAATTTTGCATATTGTATTTTAAATCCCAAAAATACAGTGTGGGTATCAGAGTCCCGCCAGGCTTTAGACACAAAAAGGAACCCTTTTTTTTTTACAAAAAAGAAAACATAATAGTTATTCTGAGGAAAAAATTTTAACAAAATAATACTAGATTTGCCTCTTTATAAAATACTAAATTTAATATCATTATTCCATGGCATTATCACACTTATAATAATCATTGGCACCTGTTACAATAAATTGAAACTATCGTATTTCATTCTTTTACCTGAAAATAATACACTGGGGATTGTAATAAGTACAAATAATAAAGAGCAAATAAATAAAGTCTAACTTTCTATTTCTTCTATTGCAACTCATTACAGTGAAAAGAGAATTTAGTTGTGAAATTCAAAAAACAATTCTTTGTACCCATTACAACATAGAGAATCCACAATGACTGCACAAATATTGTCGTGACTCTATTCCTTTCCTGGAGTATCCTCACATCTTCCCTTTTTCTGAGTGAATTTGGCCAATGTCCCCAGTATTGGTAATCTAACTGACGTTGGTATACTGAAACTCGTTTCCTTTGCTTGGGCGTTCCTCGACTTTACGAGCTCGGGCAAGCCTGAGGAAGTTGAAAACTGAAAAAGATGGATGAGTTTCTTGTAAACAGCATATCATCACATAACATATCAAGAAGACAAAAAAATCTGTCCACCATTTCATGCCTTTCTGTTTGTGCCATACAGTTAAAAGCATATCATATTTAAATCATCCGCCCATTTTCTCGTTATAGTCTTTTAACTTTGGGCATGGAATTATAATTTGTTTCCATCTTTCTCTTTCTTTTGACAGTTAGGGAAATACAAGATATTTGGGAAAGCTAAATGAACTGCTTTATAATCCTTTGTAGGAAAGTATACCATTTGTGTGGACCTGTAATCAAAGTCTCCTTTTTAGTCTTTGTCACCTGCTAACAACAATTTTTCTTTTGTCTGATAGTGCCACATCTTGAATCCGAAAACTTTGCAATACCATCTAGGAGAGCAAAAGATTTTGTGATTTTTGCCTCTGAGATGGTCGGTCAATTTCAGAACTACTTCTCCACCTAGACCATATTCTTTCCTCAAATTTGGCTCAGTGTCTCCCCCAAACTTTAAAATGTATCCTGCATTATCTGCAAGACACCACATTTTATAACCCCTTTTGATTGGTTTCATGGGATTATATTGTTTGAAACTACATCTCCCTTTGAAACGAATCATTGATTCATGAACACTTAGCTGTTCTCCGGGAGACCTTTATGTCTAAAAAATCCTATTTAGGCTTTCAATAAGTGGCCTTAGCTTATACAGCTTATCCTTATTATTTGGATTCATTTTGGAGTTGTCATTCAAGTGCAATTTACTAAGAATACTCTTAAATCTATCACGTGCCATTGCTTCTCGAATAGACCTAACACCCAGGTCTTCAGCTGTTGCCCAATAATGATGCAAACCTGGAAGTTTATGATAACCCATTACTATGTTGATACCTAAGAACACATAAAATTCATCTTTGCTCAAAGATATTGCTCTACCCTTTTGCACACTATAAAGTTATTCCTGATAAACAATATTACTGATTGTATCCTCATCAAAAAATTGTAGAAAGGCATGGAGTGCAGACGAATATGAATTCTCATTCATTGAATTAGGTTGGAACTCTACATTCTGAGCAGCTTCTGGCTTCTTCCTCCAATGCTGTCTGTCGTGCTGACATTGATAACTAGTAGAGGGATGCCCCTCTTTGTCTGATGTAGGATGCTCCAGGTGAGTTGCAATAAGTTCATAATTTGCTGTGGCTTCTTCAGATTCTCTTTGAGCTCGTAATAGAGGATCAATTGATACAGTATTGTGGCTGAATTGGGTAAGGTCCTCAAACTCGGGGTCATCTATATCCTCTTCTACATCTTTATCGCAGTCATAATCCGATGGAAGGTCTTCTAAAAGTTTCAAGAAACTCTCTACATTTAAGTATTTCCTTGCTGCCATGCTGGTATCTGAAGTAAAAAACAACAACATAATAACAATATATATTGGCAACACAATGTGCTATGGCAATAATGAATTGGCCTACCGCCACTTATTTTTCGTCCCGAAAACTTTATCAGTCAATGCTGAAATTAGTTTTCTGTAATTGTTTCTCAATACTTATTTTCTATTCAAAAGTATATGGATAACTGTAGTAAAATTTCATTACCAAAGGAAAAAAAAAGGGCTCTCCAACATTTTTATTCATCAGTGGTAGTGGTAAATTATTTTTTCAAATATAGTAAAAGATGATAAACAATAAATGATGTAAATTTACACCTTTTCTATACATATAATCAACAATCTGAAAATATGACTAAATCCCTAATTGGCAACTATCTCCCTGTCGGGAACTTGAATACCCAGCCAAATTTAGCTATATATCATAAAAGTGTTCACTGCTTTGTATATTTTTAATAACTGACAAAAAAACAGCACAACTTCCCGATTATAAGAGAATTGGTTGGAAATGTAGCATAAATTTCTGGTGGGACATTCACTGAAAAAAATAGTCTGCTTGATTGTTTTTGTCAGGCCGGGCAGCAATGTTGCCAGATTCACAATCTGGTTGACCCCTAGGAGATAATGAGGTTCCCGCCCAGTCTCTTCGCCTCTCCCGTCATCAGTAAGTAATATAGCTATGGTACTAATGTTAAGCGGGAACCTGACCTCCGCCAGGCGCGAAAGGGTTAAAATCTCCAAGGAGATCTCTGCCATGGTTTTAAAGCTAGCTCTTTTGTCTGAGAGGATCATGCCATCTATCTTCAGAGCAGGGGGTGGCAGGGATGTGCTTTTTCCCAGGCAGTCTTATGCACCTTGTCCTATATTCATGCTTTTGGGGGTCCCCAGAGTTAAATTGGAGGAGATAATGTCTCCAGGGACGTCCACCTAGCCTCCTATAGCACTGCCGGGCCCTTTGACTTGGG
This sequence comes from Penaeus monodon, assembly GCF_015228065.2. Lineage (NCBI taxonomy): Eukaryota > Metazoa > Arthropoda > Malacostraca > Decapoda > Penaeidae > Penaeus > Penaeus monodon. The sequence continues at coordinate 2,593,341 of NC_051425.1, read as the reverse complement.
TCTTTTTTTTAATGGATCAAATTTACATCGCTGGGAATCGTTTCAACTGCCTTATTGGCAGCTTGACTCTAAAAATCCTTGTGAAAATGTGATGTGAAGTGATTACAGCATCTTGACCACTGGAACTCATTCACAGATCCTTGTATTACGGGCAGCTGACCTGAAAAGATTTCACTCAGGATGTTCAAGTCACATCTCTGCATTAAATTTGGGGGATGGAAACCATTTACCTCCTCCCAAAGTTTGGAAAGTGGTAAATTCCATGTAAGTCTTGCTGACTGCAAGTGAATTCACTGTGATCGGGTGAACCAAATTGACAGATCAATAGGGGAGAATGCCCCAGTTTGAATTTGGAAATATGTGGGAGTGTCACTTTTTCAGTAAAAACTACATCTACTTTTGAAAACAAAGACCTCAAAGGCCCTTTCTCGAGGGTTGCACAAAGTGTCTCCCTAGAGGTGATGCTGACAATTGAAATTTCCCAAGAGTAGAAATGGATTGGGCAGCTGCCCAAGTAGATCTTCCAAATTATCCATGTTCACATTATGTGGAAGAAGATGGATGCAACAGTGTAAGGTCATGTCAAGCTTATTCTCACAGCTTTCACCTGCTGTGTCATCTGCAGGTGGATGGCCTGAAAAGGAATATCCTGATGTACCATCAATGTTATTCCTTAATGAGGTCCATTACCAAATGTCCCATAGTGGGCTTGAACTTGGAATCCTCTCAGGGAAATCAGACGATTTCCCCTGGACATAATCTCTAGGCTTACACAGACTGGGTTACTTGAATCTATTAGATATTGCAGTTCTTCCCATTTTGCATGAATACCATGACAGTTCCATTGGGTCAGGGTATCTATTTCTTCAGGTTCACAAACAAGCTTCTCATAAGGTGTTTGGTAGCACCTGTGGTTAAGACCCGCCCCACACCTTTAGGCTGTCCCTTTCCAGCATCCTGAGCCAGTCCAAAGGAAACCTGTAGATTTCTTTTCCTGGGCAAAGGACAGACCTGAGCCTTTGATTCAGAAGCATTCTGTCTATCAGCAGAGGCCCCTGTGGCTGTGGTGGCAGTTTGGGCTGTCGCCGTTAAGGTCTCTGGAGCCCTGCCTGATGGCTCCAAAGACCCCAGTCTGGGAGAAGTCTTATGAACAGGCTCAGGTTTCTTTTGCCCAGGCAAAGGGCCTATCAGAGCCTTTGCTTCAGGGGCATTCTACCTAGCAGCAGAGGCCCCTGTGGATGTGGTAGCAGCTGGAGCTGTCACCGTTGAGGCCTCTGGAGTATTGACTGATAGCTCCAAAGACCTTATTTTGGGAGAAGTCTCCTCAATAGACCCATCACTCCTACTCCAGTGGAACAACTCACCAGAGGCAGTTTTAGCATTTGAGGACTGAGATTTCAAGGTAGTGACAGAGTGTGTGGTGTAAAAAGTATTGGAGGGCAAGGGATGGCAGGAAGGAGGACAGGCTAGAACCGAGGCAAAGGACTTACATGGACCTCTGGAAAACTAACTTTTTCCTTGCTCCTTATTCCTAAAATTTCTTTGTCAAATTTGTTCCTTTTACATTGCTTTGAAGAAGCTTCATGAGCTGCTTTGCAGTGATAACAGCATATTGGACCTGGACAGTTGTCATCTTGATGACCCATGTACCACATTTTACACACTCTTGGTTGTCCATTTTCCTTAAAACAGAAAGAGTTGGCTCCATGTCCATAACCCTTGCAGTGGAAGCACCACATAGGGTTAGGCACATATGGCTTTACCTTGAGGTGGTACCATGCCAACTTAACTGATTCTGGAAGGACTAATGTTTCAAAAGTTAGGAGAGCTGGCGTCGACTGTTTCAAACATTAACTTTCTTCTTAAGACGTTTTACTATTACTATATTATAATTCTTTGGTTCCTCCAACAGTTTCTCGTCAGAATACCTCATCAAGTCTCGGGAGAAGACAATACCCTTACTCTGATTGAGTGTTTTGTGAGGAGAAAATGAGACTTGAGCCCCAGGAATGTCGCTTGTCACAGACGGTCACTCTCGTCTGGTGACAAAACCTCAACTATAATGATACCATTTCGCTGTGGGGTTATGTTTGGGTCAACTATCTTCTGATGTACTTCAAAATATCAAGATCCATGATTAATACACCATCAATGGTCTTCATTACTAGATATTTACTATATGAGATACTTTCATTTTTAACAGGTAAGATTTCCTTAATGGATTAAGGAGGACTTTTCTCCTCACCTGGTTTGGGAGCCTGGGAACCATTACGATTCCCATTCTTGCTCTTTGGAAGCTGGAAAGGTTCCAGAGTGACATGTGATGTTCCAGAGGGATTGGCCATTGGATTGTATAGGTCGTCAGGGAGAGAGCTAATTCTTTGTAAAGTTGTAGAAATCATACAATTTAGAATTCTTCATTTACTCCCCCTCCCCCCACCCCCACCCACAACAGAGTCCAACAAGGGGAAGCTATAGCCCAAAATCTCCCAACAGCCACAGGGGTAGTGAGGAAATATACGCAGTCACTATTGCAGTGCTGATGGTAATCACGGGACCTATGCAGGACCTACTGACTGGACAGTGCCTGCTTGACCCTAGCCATATTTGACCACCGATTGACTC
>NC_051425.1:2568976-2581476 GCF_015228065.2 Penaeus monodon | reverse complement strand
TATATATGATAATGATATATAATATATATATATAATACATAGATATATATATATATATATATATATATATATTAGATATATTATATATATATGAGAATATATATATATATATTATATAATATATATATATATATAATTTAATATATATATGTATATACATATAAGATATATATATAAGGATATCATATGAGATATATATATATATATATATATATATATATATATATATATATATATATATATATATACATATATATTCATATATTATAAAATATATAAAGATATATATAGATTATATATATATTATATATCAATAATACATATATTTATATTATTATTTATATATATATTATATAGTATATAAAGATATATATTATATATATATATATATATATATATATATATATATATATATATATATATATATATATATATATATATATATATATATAAGGAAATAAGTAAGTAAGAAAATAATAATAAGATATTAATGAAAAAAAGATATTCGAGTGGGATCGATGATAAAAGGACGATAAGACATTCGTAACAATAACGATAACGATTACAATGATAGCAAAGGGGACGATGGTAGTCTATTCCACTCATATCAATTTCTTCTTCAATTACCATTGAAACTCATAATAATAAAAGTCTAAACATTAAAAAAAACATATTGTTGATAATAACAATGGTAACGAACACAGAAAACTTTCGTAACTAATTGTTACTACGAATAAAAAAATTGTAAAGAACACCATTACCTCTGATTAAAAACAATGATACCATACCATTGTAACTCGCATCACCAGAATACAAATAAATACAGTAATGTTATGTCAACATTACTCATTTATTTTCTATTGATATCAATTTAACACAGGGTAATTATGGCTGAGGTCTCATTTTTACTGCGGTAATCATAACTTTTCAAAATGGTTTTACGCATTAGTTTTATGATCAAAATGCCTATAATTTGAATATATGAAAATTATAAGGGACACACACACACCAAAACACCTACATAACCACACACACACACACACACACACACACACACACACACACACACACACACACACACACACACACACACACACACACACACACACACACACACACACACACACACACACAACTACACCACACACACACACACACACAAAACAAATAAACACAGACCACACATGCGCAGACACACAACACACACACACAGACACCACACACACGCACAACTTACGTGTGTGTGTGTGTGTGTTTTATGCATAAATCTATATGCAGACCAAGCAGGCACGCATATTTATATATCAATTATATATTTATAAGGAATAAATATAATAAATAAATCATTACATTTATAATTGATGGACATATATAATTATATGTATATACATATATATATATTATGAGAAAGATATATATATTATATATATTGTAATCATAATATATGTATCTATATATATATGGTCTATTATATATATATCTGAGTATTAATATATATATGATAGTATATTACTATATATATATATATTATTATATATCTTATTGTATATAGTATATATATATTATATGAGTTATTAGATATATATATATTATATGGTTATATCATATATATGTATATATTTATCTATATGCTAGATATATATATATTATATATATATAATATATATTAGATATATGATAGTTAATTATATATGTATTACCCCCAATCCCTTGCCCGTTGTTGGTCGTCGTGGGGGGCTTAGGAGGCAGTGGGGAGGGCGACAATGATAGGGAATAGTCTTCCCCAACATTGGGACTCAGCCATTCGCTCAACTAGAGTTGTGCATGGTCTTTTTTTTGTTTATGACCTCCCCGCACTTTTCGTTTCTGTCCCTTATCGCACCAAACCCTCTGCTATCCACTCTAAGGTGTGAGAGCCGGCTGAAAGGATGAAAGGCTGACTTGTTGTGCAGTCCTGAACGGACCTGAGGGAGCCAGTATGGGCACGGTATTCCGACTTGATTTTGGTTTACGAGCCCGTTTACCCTCAAGGGACCCTGAGGGGTGGACGTTTTAGCCGAACATAAGCCCAGGTTACCATAGCCGCAGTTAATGAAAACATATCCTATACAGTATTAGGGGTACAGATGAGGCCCCCTTTTATTCAAATAGCCCCAACGATGTAAACCCACCGATTCCCGCCCCAGGCTCTCCATCTCCATCTTTTCGTCACGCCCCCGCGCCTTCGAGTACCCCTATCTCTACAGAGCAATTTGAATACCCTCTTCAGCGCAAGCCAAATGGGAACGATTGTTTTTCGTGATCCCTACCACAGCTCCCTACATCTGATCGAGACACCCTTTCTCTTCCAACAATGTCTCCAAAAACAAGTAGGTAAAGTCTCTTTCCGTAGCCGACCAGGACCGCTCCCGAGTGTACAGTAAACATTAGTCGAAAACCAAGCTATAGCATTAACAAAACTAACAGACCTATATGGTAACTCTATCCTTGCGAGTATACCCCATCCAACCCCTCAATACTTGCTAACGGGAATACTAGTTTTGTTTCAATGCTCCCCAGCCAAATGGCCCAATCTATGACAAAGGATTGTCAGATTGTGCGGAGAAAGATCTACTTGCCTGTCCACAGACGTATGATGCAACATATCAGCGCAATTGCTACTCCATTCCCCCCAGATGTCTCCCCTAAAGAAACCTACTAACATAGCCAAAATTTACCTTCCGTAGACATGACCTTCCCTTTAACGTTTCTAGCATGTAGGGGAGTAATCCCTCCCTGTTCGTATCCTACCAAATTCACTCCACGTCAGTGCCAAAACTGTTGGCGTCTAGGACACCCAGCAAACATTGCCGTTCCACAGCAGAGCCCACTATGTGCCCAACCTGGCCATACCCGATCTAATATGCCCGCACAATCAACTCCACTATGTTTGTGCCAACTGTGGGCGGGCCCCCATAAATGTGTATTTTATAGGGGCTGTTCCCACCTACAAATTTGAGGTCTAGAGGTAGGCACTCTAAGATTCAACTTGGACTCATATAACTACGGAAGCAGACAAGAAGGCACGTCGACGTGGGTTTCTCTCTAATCCTTACTCAGTAATATGCTCACTCTACCAATTCTCCTAAACCTGACCCCCCTATACATCCTACCTTCCCCATGTCAAACTCTTTTGCCATGTATCCTAAACCAGACCCACTCCAATCTCTCACTACAGTATGTATTTACAATCCACAACACAACGCAAGCACCTTCACTCTCCTCGTCGCACAATATCACACCGTAACAGGACAGGGAACAAACGTTCCCCCCCTATTCCCCGTACCACACATACACCTCCACCTTCCTTTGGCTACTATGCTTGAGACACACCAGTCCTCTCTTCCCTACCCTCACAAGAAATCCTTTATCCCCCAAAACTCCACGAGAGAGACTTCCTCTCAGCCCCCCCCCCAAGAAACCATTGAAATATTCAAAGATTACCTAATGTGAATATAACTGCACCAACCTCCAAAATCTTGACAACTCTGCCTCAGCCATGCCACACACCAAGTAGAGGCGGATATCAATCACCTCCTCCTAACGATATCCGCCTACACTTCAATCCCGACTATCCTCCCAACACAGCCCATCCCCCCGACCCTAACCTCGTCCACATTAAAACACCTCCCATGCCATACCCTCTATCCCTCCCACTGCCCTGCCGGATACACACGTGGAATCCCTTATGCCACAAGTATCCCATTCATCAGACCACTCATCTTTAAATACCCCTCCTGGTAGACACCATCTGTCCCACACCTGTTAACATGGATGGACCTCTCAATCCTTTCCCCACCCGCTAGCTGCTTCCCCCCTCACAATCTCCAAACACGTTACTACAATCTATACAGTAAAGATAACTTATCCTCATTGGGAATACTCGCGGTTTCCGCCCCACAGACCTGACCTTCGTCATATCCTCTCCTCTGATAATCAATCTATTGTAGTGCCTTCAAGAGACCTTCTATACACATCGAATACACAATTCACCAATTATGCATTTTGTCTCTTCCCCACTTCCCTTTATGTCCGTTCCATATTACTTACTTTGCTTGTGAGTGGAGAGTCCCACCTATCCCCTTGTCACCGACCTGCCAAACCTATCCAGACATCCTTACAGAATCCCACACTTTCTGTTTCAACAACCAATTTCTGTCCTTAAAACGCACATACATGACCCTCAATCTAATCTAACTCCTTACCACACCCGCTCTAACCCTTTCACTCACCAATTCCGTAGGCCCAAGCTTAGACAAACTAATCACTACTAACCCACCCTCGCTAACACATTAAATATATATGGAGTGTCTACAGACATTAGAATGTCTAGCACATATTTATCTTGCTTTAACATTAACCATTAATCTGTGTGCCCCTTAGTTAGGGGAGTTTTTGGTAAGGCGTATTTTCTTTTTTTGTTGGGTAGCTTTTTCGTTTGGGTGAGTGTGGTGGTGGTTGTGTGTCCAGTTTGAGTTTTAGTGTTTTTTTGGGGTGGTTGTAGGGGCGGTTTGTTAGGGTTGTAGGTTTTGTTTTGTTAGCGGGTTGGGTGTGTTTAGGGTCGTGGGTTTTGTTGTGTTGGTGTTTGGGGTTAGTATTTAATTTGGCAGAGTTGGGTGTTGTGGGTTTTGGGTTGGTAGGTTGGGTTGTGAGTTCTTGTGGTGGTTGTTGTTAGTTTTTTGTTTGGTACGTTGCGTAGTTAGGGTGTAGTAGGGGTAGGTTGTTGGTATGTGGTAGGGGTTCGTGTTTTGTGTAGGTTGGGTGTGGTGTGGTCATATTATATATATATTATTATATAGAGTATAATTAAGAGTAAGAATATATATATGATATATATATATATATATATATATATATAATATATGTGATAGTTCACATACCTATACATATATATATATATATATATAGAATGAGTATGTAGATATATGATAGATTATACCTATATATATTATAGATGTATATGATATTATATATGGCCGCTGTTGGCCGGTAGTTAGGACCGTGTCGGACCAAAGAATGTACGAGAATCGAGAGTTCGAGAGTTTTTTTTTTTTCCTCTAGGGGCAAGGAACTGTAGCATCGTTTGCCATAGGTAATATGTGTTGAGATGGTTAGCAGGTGATGGATGTAGATTTAACACGCAAGAGCAGATAATGCCACTCACGGGTTGCCACTACGGAATTTTGAGCAGAACCACAGTCATGGTCAGTGGGCAAGGATGCACTCATCTAGGATAGACAGTGCTCTGAAGAAGCATAAGAATTCGAGGTACCTTCCCTTCAATCAATCAATAGTCAGGGTCCAAAAAGTATTATTATACATACATAGTATATAGTATATATATAGAGATATATTAGATATTATATTACTATATATATATAAGTGTATATATATAGATATATATATATAACTATATATATATAGTATATATATATAATGTGTGTGTGTGTGTGTGGGTGTGTGTGTTGTGTGTGTGTTGTGTGTGTGTGTGTGAGTGTGTGTGGGGGTTTGTGTATAAGGAAGGAAAGAGGAGGAGAAAAAAATATATAGGTACGAGCAACACCACACACACACCCACATCACACAACACACAGACACACACACACATATATCACACAAATATAGTATATATATATCTATATATAGTATATAGTATATATATATATATATACAGTATATAGTATTATATATTATATATTATGTATTATATATATAGTATGATATATAATATATAGATAAGTATATATATACACATTGTAACATATATATATCATATTATATATTATTTAGTATATCGATTATGTCTTAATATAGTATATATAGTACATATAATATATATGTATTGATTATATATACTATATATATATTATATATATATTTTATATATATAATATATATATGGTACAGTTGATATTTAGATACTATATATATATATATGATATATATGTATATATATAATATATGTATATTATATATACATGTATTATATAGTAGATAGTATCTAGTATATATTATATATGATATAGATATATATATATTATATATTATATATTATTAACATTTAGTACCTAGCTATATAACTTACTGATGATGGGAGAAGGTACGAAGAGGAGCGTCGGGAAACCTCAATACCCTCTAGGGGATCAAACCAATTGGAATATGGCAACATCATGCTGCCGGCGTGTGACAAACCAATTCAAGCAGTACGGGATTTTTTTTCAGTGAAGGTCCACCAGAAATCTATGCTACATTTTCAACCCCATTTCTTTCATAATCGGTAAGTTGTGCTGTGTTTTGTTTGGTGTCAGTTTATTCTTTAGTGAGTCAAGAACACCGGGTTATTAAATAGTGATACAAAGCCAGTGAACACTTTTATGATATATAGCTAAATTGTGAGCGGATATTGAGCAAGTTCCCAACAGGGAGATAGTTGCCAATTTAGGGAATTTAGTCATATTTTCAGATTGATTATATGTATAGGAGAAAGGGATTGTAGTCACAATGTCATTATTGTTTATCATCGTTTTACTATATTTTGAAAAAAAATAATTTACCACTACCACTGATAAATAAAAGTGTGGGAGCCTTTTTTTTTTTTTTTCCTTCTTCTTCTTGTCTTCGGTAATGAATTTTAATGTACAGTTATCCATATACTTTTTGAATAGAAAAAAAATAAGTATTGAGAAAACGATGTTACAGACAAATTAATTGAGCATTGACTGATAAAGTACCGGGGACGAAAAAATTATGTGGCGGAGGCCAAGTCATTATTGCCATAGCACATTGTGTTGCCCAATAATATTTATTAGTTTGTTTATTTTTACTTCAGATACCAGCATGGGCAGCAAGGAAAGACGCCTATAGTAGTGTAGAGAGTTTAGTGAAACTTTTATGAAGACATTCCATCGGGATTACGACTCCCGATACAGATGTAGAAGAGGATATAGATGACCGAGCGAGGTTTGAGGATGCACCTTACCCAAGTCAGCCACAATGCTGTATCAATTGATCCACCTTAGTTACGAGAGAGCAAAGAGAGATCTGAAGTAAGAAGCCACAGCCAAATTATGAAAACTTAATTGCTAACTGACCTGGAGCAATCTACATCATGCACAAAGAGGGCATCCCTCTACTAGTTATCAAATGTCAGCACGACAGACGTGTTGGAGGAAGAAGCCGGGGGAAGCTGGAGAATGTAGAGTCAACCTAATTCAATGAAGTGAGAATGTAATTATTCGTCTGCCACTCTATGCGCTTTCTACAATTTTTGATGATGATACAATCAGACTATTGGTTATCAGACAAATCTTTTATGTATGTGTGCAAAGGGTAAACATATATCTTTGAGCATAGATTGAATTTTATGTGTTTCTTAGGTATGACATGAGTAATGGGTTGATTTTATAAAAATTCCAGGTTTGCAGCATTATTGGGCAACAGTGAAGACCTGGTGTGTGTAGGCATATTAGAGAAGCAATGGCACGTGATAATCAGAGTATTCTTAGAAATTGTACACACTTGAATGACAACTCCGAGAATGAAGCAAAAATAATACGGATAAGCTGATAAGCTTAAGGCCACTTATGGAAAGTCCAAATAGGATTTTTTTAGAATACTGGTCTCCCGGAGAACAGCTAAAGTGTTGATGAATCCAATGATTCGTTCAAAGGGAGAATGGAGTTCAAAACAAATATAAATCCCATGAATTATCCAACAAAAGGGTGTTATAATAGGGTGTCGTGCAGATAATGCAGGATACATTTTCAAGTTTTATATACTGGCCAAAGGGGGAGACCCCACTGAGCTAAATTATGAGAGGAAAGAATATGGTTTAGGTGCGAGAAGTAGTCTGAAATTGACCGACTATCTTAGAGGCGAAAAATCACAAAGTCTTCTTGACACAGAGAGTTTTGTTTACATCTTTTGCTCTCCTAGAAGTATGCAAAGTTTTGGATCAAGCATTGTGGCACTATCAGGACCAACAAGAAAAGATTTTGACCTGTCTAGCAGGTGACACAAAGAACTTAAAAGAGGAGACCTTGATACAGGTCTACAACAAATGGATAAATGCCTACAAATGGAAGGATAATAGAAGCAGTTCATTAGCTGCTAAACTATCATGGTATATCCCACAACTGTCAAAAAGAAACAGAGAAGATGAAGAAACAAGATAATAATTCCATGCCCACAAGTAGTAAAAGACTACAACGAGAACGATGGCGGAGAGATGAAGCCACGATATGCTAGAGGCAAATGTACTGGCACAAACAGAGAGCATGAAATGAGTGGCACAGAATTTTCTTTGGTCTTCTTGATATGAGATTGTGAATGATATGCTGTTACATATATGTTTTTGTAGTCGCCCTAAACTCATCATACTCTTCAGTTTTCAACTTCAGTACAGAGCTTGCCAGAGCTCGTAAAGCTCGAGGAACGCCCAAGAAAAAGGAAAACTGAGTACAGTATACCAACGTCAGTTAGATTTCCCAAATACTGGGGTACTTTGGGCCCAAAAATTCCTCAGAAAAAGGGAAGATGTTAGGTATACTCCAGGAAAGGAATAGAGTCACGACCAATATTAGTAGGGCAGTCATTGTGGGATTCATCTATTTTTGTAATGCTACAAAGAATTGTTTTTTTGAATTTCACAACTAAATTCTACTTTCACTGTAATGAGTTGCAATAGAAGAAATAGAAAGTTTAGACTTTTATTTATTTGCTCATATATATTATGTACATTATTACAATCACAGTGTATTATTTTCAGGTAAAAGAATGAAATACGATATGTTCAATTTTTATATGTAACAGGTGCCAATGATTATTATAAAGTGTGTTTTAATGCCATGGAATAATGATATTATATTTCTAGTATTTCATAAAGAGTGCAAATCTAGTATTATTTTTTTAAAAATTCTTCCTCAGAATTTTAACTATTATGTTTTCTTTTTTGTAAAAAAAAAATGGTTCCTTTTTGTGTCTAGAAGCCTGGCGGGACTCTGAGTACCCACTACTGTATTTTTGTATTGAAAATACAATATGCAAAATTTGTAACATAAATTGTTTCATTGGGGTCCTAGGAACAATATCTCTGAATAAAAAATAAAAAATCAGGATTTCTTAATTCAGGTAGGAAAGGGACTCCACTCCGGGCTGAACAGGAATGAGACCCAATGTCGTTCTTCAGTAGGACTGCAGCGGAACTTCCATACAACATGCCATTTTTGCAAAAGGAGATGGACTCTGCTATGCAGCTCTGCCATAAGACTGCCCAGGAAGTGACGATATTCCATACAAATTGATGTCTCATTTACTGGAGAGCTCCCAAAAGTTCCTGTCTGACCTATTCAATAAGACCTAGCAAGGATGCTTCCACACTGGGGAATTACAGACCAGTTTCTCTCACCAGCTGCATTTGCAAGCTGATGGAGAAAATGATAAGCTTCAGGTTAACATAGCTGCTAGAAAAGGAAAATGTACTCACCCTAAAATATATGAGTGTAGAAAATTGAGATCAAGCATTACCTATCTTCATACAAAGCTTCCTTGTTGACAGGAAGTTTAGAGTTCGGATGGGAAACAGTTTCTCGAACCTGGAAGATCAGCTAGAAGGGGGGTCCCACATGGAGTGTTCTTAAGTGTGACCTTGTTTGTCACTGCTATAAATGACATCATTCCAAGTGCTGTCTCATGTAATCTTTATGTGGATGACTTTACAATGTACTGCCTTGGAGGAAGCTTACAGGATGTGCAAAGGCACATGCAGAATGCAATAAATCAGGTTGTGCAGTGGGTAACATACCATGTGTTTAAATTTTCTCCAAGTAAGGCCATGGCTATGCATTTCCAGAAACGAGAAAAGTTCCATCCCTCCCTCTATTTAGGAGCAAACCCACTGCATTTTGTCCAAGAGATGAAGTACTTGGGTCTAATTTTTGACTCAAGGCTTACATTGGTGCCTCGCATCAGTTACAGGTGTAAGCCACAAAAGCGCTTAGTACTTGGGGTACAGACCGCACAATGCTTCTGTGGCTTTACCAAGCACTTATTCGTAGTAAACTTGACTATGGATGTGAGGATTAATCATCTGCAACTCCCTCTGTTCTCAGGATGTTGGACTTGGTTCATAATGAACCTCTCAGAATCTGTACAGGGGCTTTCAGGACTTCACCTGTGGAGTCCCTGTAGCTGAGAGTGGAGAAACACCTCTCTCATTACACCGGGACTACATGAACTTGATTCACTACACAAGACTACATTCCTACATCCAGATTGTTTTTTAACCCCCTTGAGGATAGCCGATCCTATGGTAGGAGAATGAGGAATCTTGTAGATCTTAGTTTAAATCTCACTAAGATTCTGACTGTTGGAACTTCCCAATTCCCCCCTTGGACCAATCGAGTCGAGCTGGATTTGGTCGGAATCAGAGATAGTTTTATTCAAAACATTTCTAAGTACCAAGGATCACATGCAATATATACAGATGGTTCGAAATCTGAAAATGGAAATCTGAAATAATTAGTGGTAATGTCTGTACTTCACTGGTACTAGAGTTAATGACCACTTTGTAATCCAACTATACTATACAGTGAGACAGCCCCTAAATCACCGAAGTTTAGAATAATTATCCCACCACCCTGAAATATCACTTTAAGGTACGGCTCTATGACTGTCACAAAGTGCTTGAAAGAATAATTTTGAACAGACTTATGTATCGCATAAAATCTAAGTAATACCACAGGCTGTAGGATTTTTTTCCTGGGCGTAGCAATCAGCATTTTGTAGAATATATAATAAACTCAAACCTAATCATGGAAATTGTATTTCTTGATCTTCAATCTGACTCTGCAAACAGAGAAAGGCTCGAGCACCTAGCTAGCTTTGGCATTGTCAACATGGATTCATATGTATTTATCAAATCAATCGGGTCAGGTTTTCTTCAGGTTCATTAAAAGTACTCATGCAAAGGTGTCTGAACTCGGCACACCTCAGAGACCTGTACTTGGTCCCATGCTATTTAACATACTAAAGTATAGATTATAAGCGATATACCACTTGAGGGCAATGACTCCATTATGTACTATGCTGGTGATATTTGCATTAAATCCTCATCTGAGAAGAGAATACAACAGATTCGTGATATACTTTCAGCATGACTTAATAATCTCGACTGAAAAAAGGTACTTAACCTAAAGATAATCCCTCTGCCAAGTTATCATGTAAATGGCGTTCAGCTAGGACTTTGCCTCCAATACAAATACCTCTGTAAGTGTCAATGATACAGATTTCATTAAAAACGTGAAGAAAAGGCTGTGGGAGCGGCTGAAGCCACTTAGGACACTTGTCGGCAAAGACCATAATATCAATGTAAATATTGGTAGACCTTTTTTACCTAGCATACATATAGTCAGTCATAGATTATCTTGCATGGTATCTAGTTAGGTAGTTTAGAAATTGTACAAAATGGGGCCACGAGGGTCATTTCCCTAAAGCATCGAGGATTGTGAATATGAGAACAGAGCTTACCTTCTATTTACGAAAAAAAATATCCATAAATAACACTAATCAGTTAGAGAAGCTCCCTGGTGTACAGAATTCCAAAGACAACTAAGACTGAATATTGGAGTTAACTTAGAATGAGAACATTGATTTATATTTGAATCTATGGCTACAAGTAACATATAAACACTTATCTCAGCTGAACATACCAATAACTAAGACCCTACATGGACGTTCTGTTCCATCGCGGAAAATGTCAGATCTAAGTGTATTTTACTTCATACTTCAGTAGTACGTACTAGCTGTCATAAATGAGCATGTTGAAACTCTGCCCAATGTATATGAATGATGTACTGCAGTCTGGGGGCAGAGCAGGAAACTTTTTTGTTGTATATAAAACATTATTTTGCACCAGTATTGTAGGAGGGTTCATAAATGGACCATCACTGCGAAACTGAGCTGGCAAGAATACTCTATTGGATCAAGGCTCATCTGTCATTTTCTGTGATTCACAGAGTGCTCTTCGGGCTCTGAACACAAGACAAAGGCGAGGAAATATTCTAATTATATCAGGATAAACAAGAATCGTACAAAAGAATGAGGCCATATTATACATTTTATATGGATACCATTGTATCCTTAGGCATGACCATGCTGATCGCCTAACAAAATAAGCATGTGGCAAGAAAAGTGAGCATATAGATTTTGGATAATCTCTAGCTAGGATTTTACATATCATTAAAACTTCTTCAATGTGGACTTGACTTAGTTTATTATTTCACAATGGCCTAATAACTGTAGCACTATGACCGGTTTATGCAAGATGTATTCATCTGTGATGTATATAAAACAAGACCAAGAGTGTGATATTGTGACCGCAAGGATTAGACTTGGATATAGATTGTATTGGCAAGTCAGTGCAGTTTGTAATGTCAAAGAAACTAAGTGTAAACTATGTATGA
>NC_051425.1:2558976-2561476 GCF_015228065.2 Penaeus monodon | reverse complement strand
GAACACTCCCTTTTATTAAAGTATTTAATATGGATAAGAGTTAATTAAAAGTAATAAAATTTGGCGAAAGTCTGCCTAAATTTGCTTCCTGTAGCTCTCACAAAATTAAATTTTGTTTTTCCTCTACTTCTCGAAGAATAGCCCAGTAGATCTCCAAACAGAACTACACGAAAATATCTTCTCCAAAAGCTGCGGCCGTCGGCCCAGGTCAGTCACCACTACATCTATGATCTGTGCAGTGCCTTCTCTGTTTCGTTCTCCCGAATAATAACATTATCTAACAGGCTAGTGGTACCCTCAGCCATTTCAATAGCCTTTCGTGCAAATTTATCAGATTCCATGATTTAGGTGTACAACACATTTATGATTAATTACCCATCCCATTATCAATCCTGCAATATTTAGTCCCTCTTAGAGAGATCGCATCTGGCCTTACCTATTTTAATTTTTTTTTTGCATTTACTGTAAATGTATTTCTAAATGTAACCCAAGGTTATTGTCTGTACTTCTTACACCTTTCTACTTCTTTTTTACGTAATTTATATGCTCGATATTTTCCCTTTTTTCTCAGCTCCACATATTTCTCTGAATCTTCCAAAATTTCCAAACTATTCTCGTCCTCAAATTCTGCTTCATTTTTTTATTGGGTACGCCTCATCTATATTAAAGGCCTGACCCCTTGTTAACGACATTTCTAATTTCAACCTATCTCCGTGTTCTTTGCGGTCTTTCCCGTCAGCAATTCTCTTGATTTTAAATTCATCACTGATTTTTTTCTATTACCCTGTATGGTCCTGAATATAACGGCTGTACCTTTTTACTCAACCTCACCTTAGGAAAAGCTTTAAGATATACCCGGTCTCCTTCCACAATATGTGTAAGTTTGGAATAGGGTCGATCCCTTGCCTTCTCTGGGTATCTTCAATACATTCTTTGCATCTTTTATAAATATTTGAGCCCATGACTCTCGTCCCTTGCATATAATATTCCACTTTATACCAAGGAGCTGTGTTTCTTGATAATAGGTTATGTGGAATATGAGTCTTCCCAATGCTTTAACGTGTCTTTTATCACCCTATGATAAGAAGTATTGTAAGCTAACTCTGCCATAGGCAACATTCAAGCCTATATTGACAGACCATTGCACGCGAAATCTTATTTAGTATAACATTTACTCTGTCCACTTGTCCATTTGAGCTTGGATGATATGGAGTAATAGTACGTTTGTCAATCCCATATTCTTCCGTTAAAGTTTTAGATAGTTTGTTTACGAACTCCCTTTCCCCATCAGAAATGATTTGACAGGGAGTCCCCTCTTTGTAAATTAATCCATTGGTAAATGTCTTCGCGACTTCTAATGAATCATAAGACTTTAATGGAATTACAACAAGTTATTTTGTCAAAGCATATACTACTGTAAGAATGTAACGAAAACCCTCATATTTCGGATATGGACCCACTATATCCATATGGAAAACGCTCAAAAGGCCTTAAAACTTCAGGATATATTAAGAGAGGAACAGGGATATGTTTGTCTGGCTTACAACGCAAACATATGTCGCAAGATGAACAATACCCCTTTACAAATTTCTTCATGTTTGGAAAAAATGCAAATACTTCCAGTCACCAAGACACTCCCATGGCCTGCAACAGAAATCGAATGAGCTAACCTTAAAGCTGTACTCTGGTACAGTTGTGGTACCACCACTCGAAAGACCTTTCTAAAAGGCTTATCTAAAACATATAGTATCCCATCTGGTCGTACCTGATCATTTTTGATTCTCCCAGGATTTCCTTTAAGCTCATCCTAAGTGAGTTCACCTTCACCTCGGAAATAATTTTTACACGACCCCAAAGTGGGTCTTCATCTAGTGCATTTCGTAAACTATCTAGTGCCCATATGTCTCTGGTCTCAGGTGGACTACTGTCATTGCCACCTGCTATTTCTGACCTTGGAATATCAGGCCGATTTAGGCTTTCATTAGATTTAGTAGTTAGGCGAGTAACCGCCCTGACAACTTAATCGTCTATCGGCTGATCAGCTGCTCAGATCCGCGACAGCGCATCTGCCAAATGATTGTCTTGCCTGGCAAGTACTCTACGCAAATATCAAACTCTGCTACCGACATATGCCACCTGGCCAGTCTTTCATATCCATCTCTACTAGAAAAAAATATAATGAAGAGGCCTATGGTCTGAATGAACTGAAACTGGAAAACATGTAAGGGGACTCCAGTGAAATTCAGGGTAGGCTGTTGTAACTTTATCATAGATGTTTCAACCTGGAAATGTACATATCTTAGAACAAATTCCTTATGTTAACCTCTATCAATTCTTAATTATCTGAGAAATGCAATACAAAAATATAACATTAATAAAGAAAATAATGAATACAATAAATTCCATAATAATTATTAATTCAACATACATTTAAGAATTTATAAAATCAAGTTAATAGTAACACAAGGCATACGCCTTGTGTAAAACAGTAAATCATACA
>NC_051425.1:2538976-2541476 GCF_015228065.2 Penaeus monodon | reverse complement strand
TGTGTCTCTCCCTCTCTCTCTTTATCTATTTATTTATATCTATCTGCCCGTCTGTGTGTCTGTCTGTTTCTCTCTCTCTCTCTCTCTCTCTCTCTCTCTCTCTCTCTCTCTCTCTCTCTCTCTCTCTCTCTCTCTCTATATATATATATATATATATATATATATATATATATATATATACATATATATATATATATATGTATGTATGTATGTATGTATGTATGTATGTGTGTGTGTGTGTGTGTGTGTGTGTGTGTGTGTGTGTGTGTGTGTGTGTGTGTGTGCATTCTCCATATCTCACTTATCGCTTCCTCTATTCACACAGTTTCATGTTGGGTTCGTCTCTCCTAGTCGTTTATACCCTTGTTCTTCCAATCGTCTTTTACATAATGCTCTCCATAATGTCTTCATTTAAACACAATTCTTCCTCAGATGCATCAGATGTCTCCATCTTTACGGTTTTCTCCTTCGTCTTCCTCTTCTCCCGTACATATCCAAGGCTGACATGTCCTCCCACCTGCATTTTATATCCTTCGCTCCAGCACGGACATCCCTTGACATCGACTGCGTTCACGTTTTACGGGTCCCGCGAATTTCCCACTTGTTTTATTCCCGTTCTCTCTCCGTACTGTGTGTATTGAAGTCCTCTTGATTCTTCTCTCGTCCTCGCCATCGCCCGTTTTTCTTCGCATTCCCTCTCGGACCTTTTCTCTTTAAGTGCTCCTGCCACTTCAGTATTCTTTTTCTAGTTCCTCGTTTTTGTGCACGCCAACAAACCCAGAACGTCTGCAAACATTTCTCAAAACTCTTTTTTGCGAGGCTTTCGAGCAATATGGCAGTGACAGACAATGAGGAATGGACATAGTGCCGATTCTTCATGCAGTACCACTTTACTTAGGATGCCTCCGTTATATCATATACAGTGTATAAGTATATCTTTATGTGCATGTATGGATGCATGTATATATCTATCAATCTATCAATATTTCTTACATCTCTTACATATTATCATTATTATTATCATTAATGATATCATTGTTATTATTATTTTTGTTATTATTATTTATTATTATTATTATTATTATTATTATTATTATTATTATTATTATTATTATTATTATTATTGTTACTATTATTATTATTATTATTATTATTATTATTATTATTATTATTATTATTATCATTATTATTATTATTATTATTATCATTATTATCATTATTATCATTATTATTATTATTATTATTATTATTATTATTATTATTATTAATATCATCATCATCATCACCATCATCATCATCATCATCATCATCATCATCATCATCATCATCATCATCATCATCATCATCATCATCATCATCATCATCATCATCATTATCATTATTATTATTATTACTATTATTATTATTATTATTATTATTATTATTATTATTATTATTATTATCAATATTATTACTAATATTACATTATTATTGTTATTTTCATTATTATTTTCATTATCATTATTATTATTATTATCGTTATCATTATTATTGTTATTATTATTATTATTATTATTATTTGTATTATTGTTATTGTTATTGTTATTGTTAATATTATTATTATCATCATTATTATTATTATTTTATTATTATTATCATTATTATTAGTAGTAGCATTATCATTATTATTATTATTATCATTATTATTATTATTATTATTATTACTATTATTACTATTAATAATAATGATAATAATAATAATAATAATAATAATAATAATAATAATAATGATAATAATAATATTATTATTATTATTATTATTATTATTATTATTATTATTATCATTATCATTATTATTAGTAGTAGCATTATCATTATTATTATTATTATCATTATCATTATTATTATTATTATTATTATTATTATTATTATTATTATTATTATTATTATTGTTATCATTATTGTTATTATGTGGGGGAGGAGGAGGGTTATTACTCTTACTATTATCATGGTTATCATTTTTGTTATTATTATAATCATAATCATTATTAACATTGTTGTTGTTATTATGGTTATCATTTTTATTAGTATCATAATCATATTTATTATTACCATTATTATTTTTGTTATTATTATATTTTTTTTTACATCCTTTATATTGTTATTAGTTTTCCTATGATTATTATTGATATTATTTTTAAAAATATTTTTATATTGTTATCATTATCATTATTTTTATTAGTAGTAGTATTGTTATTATTGTTACTATTATTCTTATTACTCTTATTACTATTATTATCATTCTTAACCTCATTATCATTTTTTGTTATTGTTATTATTATTACTATTATTATTACTATTATTCTTATTATTGTTATTATTATTATTATTATTATTATTATTATTATTATTATTATTATCGTTATTATCATTATCATTATTATTATTATAATTATAATTATTATTAGTAGTAGTAGCATTGTTAGCATTATCATATTGTTATCATTCAGAATTTTATTTT
>NC_051425.1:2498976-2501476 GCF_015228065.2 Penaeus monodon | reverse complement strand
TCGCGTTATGGCGATGCTAAAGCGCGTGGGTTTGTAGCAGGCGCAAATGTTCCCATAAACCCAAACAGCTTTGTGTTGATAGCAGTAAAGAGAGGAGGTCAACAAACTCATTAGCAAAATCCTTTGTTTGAACAATAGAAATGGAGACCATGTGTTAGCCAGTTGTTTGTAGGCCTTAATTCCAGTTCCTAGGGACTGTCTTTTATTTTCTAGGAAAGTGAAATTATGTTGGGCTTGCTTAGATATGGAACGTGACTATGTGAATAGTTGGAATCTCTCTCTCTCTCTCTCTCTCTCTCTCTCTCTCTCTCTCTCTCTCTCTCTCTCTCTCTCTCTCTCTCTCTCTCTCTCTCTCTCCCTCTTTCTCTCTCTCTTCTGTTCGTCTCTTTCATACTAACCAGCAATCCCTTCACTCTTCTATATCTTCACCTAAATCACTAGCTCGTCTCTCAATCTAAGTTCTTCATCTTTCTTACAATCTCTCCATTTATCTCTTGGCTACTTTTCGACGGCAGTCAATAATCTATAATTCCATTTCCCTTGCTATTATCTCTTATCTTGTGCTCTCTCTCTCTCTCTCTCTCTCTCTCTCTCTCTCTCTCTCTCTCTCTCACTCACTCTCTCTCTCTCCCCTCTCTTACTCTCTCTCTCTCATCTCTCTCTCCTCTTCTCTCTCTCTTCTCTCTCTCTCCTCTCTCTCTTCCTCTCTCTCTCTTCTCTCTCTCTCTCTCTCTCTCTCTCTCTCTCTCTCTCTCTCTCTCTTTCTGACGAGTATCACAGCGTCCTTTCCTGTCCACTGCTTGTTTCCCTCCCCCTTCGGAAAAGTGTTCAGTCTCCCCGCTTCCATCCGCCCTTTTTCCTTCCCGTATATTTGTTTCTCCTTTGTCGTTCATTATTCGTATTATGCACATCAATCATTCCCCTTGCCTTCTTATTTTGCTGCTTCGATCGGGGTTTACCACTCATTTCTTGTTTTCCTTTTTTCAACTTCTTTTATTTCGTGTCATGTTTTATTTTTGCCATTGTGGAGATAATGATCCACATTAATATTAAGTTTCGTCATAATTGTTTTCATAATGACAATTTAGTGAGAGAGAAATAGACAGACAGACAAGGAAATAGACAAACAACAGACAGACAGACAGACAGACAGACAGACAAACGGGCAGACAGACAGACAGACAGACAGGCGAAGAGAAAGGAATCATAAAGGCGAAAGCGTCTGATGACATTTGCCTGAAGGGAAAATGTCTTTCTTAAAAGGCCCTAAAATCGCAAGGGTCTCATTACCAAGCCCAAAGCCAAGTCATTACAGTAAATGACCACGACAATCAGTCCCGATTCATGAGGGACACTTCTCCTTAATCATGATTTTGAGTCTCGAATCTTACAGCCGACAACGAGAAGCTGATTTTTCTCCCCAATAAAGTGGAACATCACCTTTAAATTTTACATGAGGGAGGGAGGTTAATATTTGCTTCGAAAATACCCATTTTTATTCCTCGGAAACGGAAGACAAAAAGAATCTCGTGAGCATCGACGTATATGTTTGGAACAGCAGGTGAAGTTCGTCTTTGTAAGTAATAAAAGTTTATGGAGGCACGTAAAGCAGAGTGAGTGAACTGCGCTGTCGATGAGAGAAGGGCTTTGTGTTCCAGCCGGATCCTTTGTTCCATGAGATAAGAAAGACCCTAAGGAACTGTAGTGTTTTCTTGTTTATTTTTTTTAATAAGGATATATTTAGCGGTGGGTAATTTATCGGTCTTCGAAAGATAAAAGAAAAGGGTTGCGTGTTAGACGATGAAAGAGAGAGAGAAATACAGTGTGAGTGAGAAGGAGAGAGACAAACAGACAGGCAGGCAGACAGACAGACAGACAGACAGACAGACAGAGACAGCCAGACAGACAGACAGACAGACAGGGAATGAGAGACAGATAGAGGAGAGGGGAGGGAGATTATTGTGTTAAAGAAAGAGAATGAATGAGTAAGGAAGAGAGAAAGAGAGAGTAGCGACAGAGAGAGACTGGATGAGGATTATTCGGAGAGAGAGTGTGGGCTTTACAGAGTAAGCCTGTATGCGTTTATACTTGCAACTCAAATAGAGAGTGAAGACGGGCAATAATAACGAAAAACAAACCTTGCTTCCCATTCTAGACTCATCAGTAATGATGTTCCTCAATATCAGCACTTACTCTGCTGTCTCGCAAATTGCCGTTTTGTTTCAGGGACATTAGTCACTACCTTTTTCCTTGGAGGCCGAAAGTAATTTGTTTCTTTGGACACAACGATAATTCGAACTGGACCACCTGAGACTTCCCTTGGACGCGGCAGGACATATAATTTTGTCGGGTTTTAACTTTATCACTCTGTTTTAAAGGCGTGTCATTTGCCATGTTGTTACAACAGGAGCCCATCGTATACAGATTCCATATGTATACACAAAAAATATACATACATACAACAAACAAGTAAATGCGGACGCACCATTGTGACAGATTA
>NC_051425.1:2491476-2493976 GCF_015228065.2 Penaeus monodon | reverse complement strand
ACAGAGAAGAAAACGAATGATGAAGTGCTGAGAAAAATAAATTGTAAAGACCTGCTGTTCGACATCTTGAACAAAAGGAAATTAAAGTTTATTGGTCATATGATGAGAAGTAAAAGTATTGAGAAAAACTTGCTGACAGGAATGGTGAGAGGAAACAGAGGAAGAGGCAAACCGAAGACAAGACTGAGCGATAACATCAAAGATATTTGCGGGCTGTCGATGGTATAAGTGGAAAGAAAAGCGCAAGATCGAGTTGAGTGGTGAAGGATGGTGGAGAGGTCCACGGCTGATCAAACATGAGCATACCGTTATTGATGATGATTAGGCCAATAATCCATTTTAGAATTCCCCTAAGTCTCAGAATCTCCCATAGTGACTTCTTTAGGTCGATGTAGGCTGTAAGCAACCCACGACCCAAACTCACGATGACGTTCTACAATGATTGAAGCGCTACTATATGGTCTATTGTGGACATGCCAGCAGTGAATCCAGACTTCTCCAGTATCTGGTGTCTAAGTAGTTGGTTGCGGATCTGTTTCAGATGAATGTGGGCAAAAACTTTGCCTGGTAAGCTGAGCAGCGTAATGCCACAGTAGTTGCTACAGTCCCAACGATCCCCTTTCCCCTTCCAGAGAGGGATGACCACATCCCTCAACAGGTCAGGGGAAATGAAACCAGACTGCCAGATGGTACTCAAGACTGCATGCAAGCACCGTGCCATAGCTGCACACCCAGTATTTAGCAGTTCAGCAGGGTTATCACATATGCCTGCGGCTTTCCTACTCTCCAGCTTAGAAATTGCCTTCCTAACCTCAGGGTAGGAGCTTCCTCGTTGATGGGTGGGTCTGACACAGTTATTGTGATACCACTTACATCTAAGCTACCTGGTACACCTGATGCTCTGTCCATCCACTGAGCGGACTGCAGTCATCTGCAAGCAGGGCTCACAGTTCAGTTTTCTCTGGGCTTGGTAGGAAGGGCAAAGATCATTTACCAAGAAATGGCCTTCAACCTCCTCAGCAAGATTCCTGATGAACTGTTCCTTGTCCCTTCTCAGTAGTGTCTGAGCGCTACACAGCAATGAGCGATGCAAGTCCTAATTGCAATTCAGTTGAGTCATGGGACACACCTCCACTGTCTCTGGGGAGATGAAATTCTGCCGACTTTGCCCCAAATAAAGGGGGTCGTCCTGTTGTGGGGTTCCCTTAGGCTTTCCCAACAAGCCTCTTATTGGGTTGGCACCTGCCATGGCATAGGCAGGATGAGTAGCTCTCATTGCCATCCTGTGCCTTAACATTTGTCCTCCCCACGAGACCCACAGCCTGCCTCACTTGCTGGGTAGGAGCAACAGCACCCTTCCCCCCAGCATATCCATTTATTGAAAATGCTGCCAGTAAGATTATCGGGGGGGGGGGGTCCATGGCTCCGTACTTCTGGGGCCTCCTGTTGCTCCAAAATCCCCCACAGTTTAGCCTGGGACTGCAAGGTACCCAGATTCCATGGGTGGCCACGAGGAGGCACTGCAGAAGTCTCGATGACAGAGGCTGTGAACTGGCAGGGGAGGCTTATGTAGAGCTGCTCCCCTTTTCACACTAGGCTAGCCAGCAAGGGCAGCTGTAAGCGAGAAGGCATGCAAGCACTTAACACTATCTAGGCTATCACACCATCGCTTCACATCACCTTGAGCATGAAGCACCCACCATATATATATATATGTAGATATATGAAGGTATCACACACACACACGCATATATATATATATATATATATATATATATATATATATATATATATATAATACATATATATATACATATATATATACATATATATATACATATATATATATATATATATATATATATATATATATATATATATATATATATATGAAAGATGGAATAATGCAATACCGCACTGATATCGATAAATAACAACCCTCCCTGACAAGAACTCGAACCTAGGTGTGTGTGTGTGTGTGTGTGTGTGTGTGTGTGCGCGTATATATATATATATATATATATATATATATATATATATATATATATATATATATATATACTGAGTGGGTGCTTCACACGCATGGTGATGTGAAGCGATGGTGTGGTAGCCTAGATAGTGTTAAGTGCTTGCATGCCTTCTCGCTTGCAGCTTCCACCCCTGGCTAGCCCAGTGCGAAAAAGGGAGCAGCTTTTGCATAAGTCTCCCCTGCCAGGTCACAGCCTCTCCATCATCAAGACTTCTGCAGTGCCTTCTCGTGGCCACCCATGGGTAACTGGGTACCTTGCGGTCCCAGGCTAAATCTGTGGGGGATCTCGGAGCAGCAGGAGGCCCCAGAGGTACGGAGTTATGGCCCACCGGCGTGTGGACACGCTCTGGCTTCGTACCAACTCCTGCCCCCTAGCCACCCTGGGTAATGGGGCGGCTCGGGGGAGGTGGGCCTTGCCAGTCCTCCCCCCAGAATGACCCTCTGGCAACGACTGGGAGTTGAGGTGGCTGC
>NC_051425.1:2466476-2473976 GCF_015228065.2 Penaeus monodon | reverse complement strand
TAAACAGACCACCCTAAAGATTGAGAAACAGGAAGATAATGAAAGTGGGAAACATCTAGACACTATATGCGCCACTCCTTGAGTCATAACCACACCTACCTTATTTCAATGTAATTGCACAATCACAAACACACATGTAGAGGGCCTAGTGTTACTTTTTTCCACTCTTCTGACACAGCATCCACTCTTTCATTCTACCCTCTTCTCGAAAGTGTTTGGCATGTGAATGCTATAAGTAGCACAAGCACTACATGTGAATGATTTCTCAATGCCATGAGAGTTCAAACAGCAACCCAACAAGTTACTTAACTTAAATGATACTGGATTTACAGTCCTTTGTTCCCTAACTAAAATCCCGCTCGTCCATGCTTTTGATCTGATAAGAACGAGGACACATCATAAATGGTGACAGACAGTTTATGACGTCAAAAGTAACGGAAATAAGCTAGTATTAAATTCCACCTTGTTATCTTTTGCTGACATGGCGAGAGCACTTGTGAACTTAGTTATGTCTCACAGAATGTATCAACTGAGACATTTTATCATCTGGAGATATTACAGAGATATTACAGAAGAGTAACCATTAGTGCAGATATTGGGAGGTTGATGTGACATTGGCAGATATTATAAGAGTCATTATGATCTTTGATACTTTGCCGACTAACAGAATTAGATTAACGTACAAGCTGAAGTGACAGCACACAGGAATCATCCCTCGAAGCTATAGATAGAAAGGAACAGGAATGCAAAATGATGGTTTTAAACATTCCAAATGAGAAGGAAAGCTTTGGTGAAGGAACTATTTATAGAACAAAATGAGATAAGTGTGGGACATTTAACATCCCTTGTTGGCTGTGCTAACAGAGAAGGATCGGGATGCTGTGTTGGACAAAAACAAGAGGTTAAAGGACTGTGGGGGCAATGTGAGGACATTTTCACGAAGAAAGACGTGTACCTTAATATCAGGAAAGAGGTGAAGAACGTGGGCTGTGGTGAAGGAAACTTTACCATTATGGCATTGTAATTTTTAAAGGTAATCTTATCCATTTTTGATCCAACCAGAAAATAGAGCAATTCAAAGCCTAAAAATGCAATGATCATCAGTGCAATCATCAGTCTGAGATATATAGCAATTTTCATGTAGTATTCCCCATATGTACCTTATGTTGTGGCTTCAGCCACAGGTGAAGTATGAGGATGCAAGTGTGATGAGTCAGATGTGGCTTTGTTTGAGTTGCATCCCAAGTGCATTATTCATATTCTCCTATGTCCCACCAGTACACTTGGATTACTTTGTTTTGGGACTGTTTAGCATTATCCAGAAAGCACAGCTGGTGAGAGTGGCTCAAGGCAGTTAGTTCTTGGTGATGACATTACGAAGTTTGGTGTGCTAGTGCAGGAATTACCCGCTCGTGCTGATTATCCCAATGCCTCCTGCAACACTTACCTGTGTGCCAGATCCTGTGGCAACACCCAGTGAATATGACACTGCCATGACCAATGCATTAGTGAAAGCTTGGTAGTGAGTGCTAATCTGTAAACTTCTACTTAACCAGAAAAACAAAGAATTCTCCATGTCATCACAGCAGGATAGAGCACGTGACCTATATGCAGAGTGAACACAGCAATATGTAATATAGGACTTATGGGCAACTAACTTTATTGATAGATGCCACTGGGTTCAGAGGGTGTTCAGCTGGGTGATGGAGAAGCGGTGCGGCCGGCAGGATGTCCTAGTCATGGAGTGTAAACACTTTCCACACTCGGCCATCGCGGCGGTTATGGATGGTCGTCAGCAGAGGACCGGCAGGCCCATCCCATTCCTGTTATGATCACGTATAGAACACTCTTGTTGCTACCCTTATGGATCATGGGTTTCTTAAGAGGGGAAAGTCGATCTCGAGGTACCGATTTTACCCAATAGATGGCAACACTGTCAGTACAGGATCTATATGGGTTGATTAACGCTATCTAGTGGCTGATACTGTCACAGGTCCTCCTGATATATATGTATTATTCCACTCCATCATCCTAAACACCCCCATGCTCCAGGCTGTCAGCATCTCCCCAGGATTTGCACATGACCCGCCGAAGAGAGCGGGCCATTGCCGGCTCCACTGTTCATCTGAAATACTCTGCTCAGTATATGTTGCTGATTACGTCATAAGGTTAGTATCCAGCTTCTCTGGGTAAATTCCAATGCCCTTGTGATTCTATCATATATATATATTATATATATATATATATATATATATATATATATATATATATATATATATATATATATCATATCATTCATATCTATATATATAAATATATATATATATATATATATATATATATATATATATAATAGTATATATATAGTTGCCCATAAGTCCTATATTACAGCTGAACACCTGCTGGATTCTTTATTTAAATCGTGACGCAATTCTAAAAAATTACCGAAACTTTTATTATATCAACTCATTTAGCTAATGTTATTATCTTTTTCAGACAAAAAAATGAATTCCATATAAACATGCACTTATTTCAGTGGCAATGCGTTCCTTTTACAAAGATCCCATATTAGAAGGTCATGCAGATTTGGCAACCAGTTAAAGCTGATATTCAAAATATTAGGTTCTTGGAGATGTTCTCCAAACAAGACATTCCCAAACCTAATACAAATAATAACATGTGTGAGGAAACCTTCAGCAACAAGCAGCAGGATGACCAAAGGATGCGAAAGGGGTGAAGTCATATACGGCGGTGTTGGATGATGCCATATCCGTGGAGGAGGGGAGTTAAGGACAAAGCAAGCAGTTAAGGTTGGTGGGCCGGGTGGGATATGTCCATTTGATACATATAGTGCTGCCATAGTAGATTTTGGCATTAATTATACTCTTTTGAACAAAGTTTCATACCTTTTCATGATTTACTCATAAAGGGAACAGGTGGGTAGTCACTAAGAGTGCAATTGTTTTGCAGCAGCTAATAATGTAACTTTTCATAGGATCAACTAAAACATATGTTGGTACAGATGGCCTATGGTGCAGTCATGTTGGCTGCCATAGTGGTCATGTACTGTACCATACAGCATCACTGGCACCATCGTTGCAATTTCTATTTTAGGAACACTGTTGGCTCTTTCTGCATCTTGCCTCTAATTGATTCTGTAAGTGAATGACCTTATCAAGTTAATGAAGGAGAACTGTAGTCCTGCAAAATTCCGCTCCTGCCTACCCTTGCTGATGTTCATGGTTAGCACGTCCTCTCCACCACCAGACTCAGCATGGCAGTTAAGCTGTCCTTTGCTATATCACCATTTTTCCTGTGTTTATTGTTCCATAAATGTAAATGCTTGAATTATTTTCTTACTGTGGTACTGCATTGCCTATTTTGTGTAAAATATTTGTTTAATTTGTAGTCAACGAATATTTACCTACCTATATATCTGATTTGGGGATGATACCGTGAGTGTGCTTTGAAGAAACGTGCCTAACAGTACCAGATTTGTTTATGAATGCTAGTACCTGAGTTAGCCAGACGGGTAGCTAGAAAGAAAAAGGAAGAGAGGAATAAAGAAATAAAAATTCCTGTTTGATACATTACTGGAAAATAAAACTTGGAGAATATTTTGTTTAGTCAGCTCTACAGCACGCTCTGTGTTTACTGTTAGGCAATTAAAGGTATAAATTTTAAAATTCGGACACAGAAACAAGCTAGCATGACTGAAATGGATATCGCTGGGGCATTTGTATACAATGCCTACTGATATTGCCTAATGATTTCACGGCGATTCCAAACAGAATTGATGTATATCATTTAGATCTGTGTAAACCTGGCTTTTGTTTAAAACCATATTGCTTTCTGGTGAAATTTCATCGGAAGTTGAACAATGCCTGTAGTTTGAATCATTTATCATTTTCAACATCTGATGATCATCACTACTCATGGTACAGAAAAAAATCCTTGCAAAACTCTTTGAAATGTTAATAATATTCACTAACAAATAATACTAACTATAATAAATAATATAATAAATAATATATATATAATATATTATATATATATATATATATATATATATATAATATATATATAATATTACTTATATTATATAATATAATATATATATATATTATTATATATAATATATATATATATATAAATATATAATAGCATATATCTGTAGATATTTAGTAATATTATTAATTATATTTATATATATATATATATATATATATATATATATATATAAATATATAATATATATATATAATCGATATATATATGCATTTATATATATGTATATATATAATATATATATATAGTATACATATTTTAGATAAGATATATATATACTGTATATATATATATATATATATATATATCATCATCAAGGGGCTAACGCCGACGGAGACGCATGGCCGGATTCATGCTTCACTTCCTTTCACGAAGGTCCCTCATGGCACCCCTCTAATGGGAGGCCGCCTTGCCGCGGTGGTGGTGGTGGGGGAGGGGGCGTGTTTGCCGTTTGTGGCGTCCCGTATGACTAGGAGACACGAGTCCTGGAGTTGAGCGATGCTGCACACTATGCCATGTAGCTAGCAACACACCTCTTTGGGCCATGCACACTACAATAAGTCAGGTTGTACAATGGGCAACATACCATGGGTTCAAATTTTCTCCAAGCAAGACTATGGCTATACATTCTCACAAACGAGAAAGTTCCATCCTTCCCTCTATTTAGGAGCAAACCCACTGCAATTTGTCCAAGAGGTGAAGTACTTGGGTCTCATTTTTGACTCAAGGCTTACATGGGTGCCTCACATCAAACAGTTAAAAGTGAAGGCTACAGGAGCACTTAGTATTTTGCGGGTTCTTTCACATCTATCTTGGGGTGCAGACCGCACAACGCTTCTGCGGCTTTACCGAGCGCTTATTCGTAGTAGGCTTGACTATGAACGTGAGGCTTATTCATCTGCAACTCCCAATGTTCTCCAAATGTTGGACTCGGTTCATAATGAAGCTCTCAGAATCTGTACTGGGGTTTTCAGGTCTTCACCTGTGGAGTTCTTGTATGCTGAGAGTGGAGAACCACCTCTATCATTAGACTGGGACTACATAAACCTGATTTACCAGACAAGACTACAAAGGATTCTGGGATCTCCTACATCCAGATTGGTTTTCAACCCCCTTGAGGATAGCCGATCCTATGGTAGGAGAATGAGGAATCTTGTGGAAGATCTAAATTTAAATATCACTAAGGTTCTGGCTGTTGGAATTCCCCAATTCCCCCCTTTGACTAATCAAGTTGAGCTGGATTTGGTCGGAATTGGGAAAGGGGAGAGACCCGAAGCAGAAATCAGGGAGAGATTTCTTCAGCATATTTCTAAGTACTAAGGATCAGATGCAATATATACAAATGGTTCGAAATCTGAAAATGGTGTGGGCTTTGCAGCAGTGAGCAGAAAGAAGACTGCATTTGGCAGCCTTTCTCTAGCAGCCTTGATCTTCACTGCAGACTTACATGCCATCCTTGCAGCAATTAAGATGACTAGAGATCTTGTAATATATTGTGACTTGTCGTGCCTTGCAAGCAATCAAGAGCTTAAACTCATCACATCCAGTAGTGAGGGAGGTTCAAGATTGGCTTGCACTGATGCCAACAGACAACTCATAGCCAGCTCGATCACAGCTGGATATTGAATTGAAGTCACCCAGAATAATGTGAATGTCTCGCCGGGGGCAATTTTCTGCCACGGATATGAGTTTTGTGTAGAACGCCTCTTTCACATTGAGTTTGCAAACAATAGGAGCGTACACATCAATATGAGACATGAAGCTAAATGCATGCTTCAGTCTCAGTGTCATAATGTATTCTACAACCGGTGTTACCTCAACTACCAAGGGTTGAAGTCGGCAGGAGATGGCTATGGCCGCTCCCTGGAGATGATGACCATCGCCACGGCCCGACCAGTAGAAGGTGTACCCATCCTAACTGATCATGCCACTCATCCTGCCGCAAGGACTGGATGTTCCAAGCCCCTACCCAGATACCTTGCCTGAGGTTAAGCCTCAGGCAAGCTATCTGGGTATGCCTCCTCTGCCACTCCCGCCAATGCGGCCACAAATAAAGGGGGTCAGCAGACTGTGGGGCCCAACTTCTGCCTTTGGGGTTCCCTACAGCTTTGCCCCACAAGCTTAATGGTGGGTTGACGCCTGCCAGGCCCAGGCGGGACAAGTAACTCTTGTTCTCTTCCTGCACCCCAACATTTGCCCTCCCAACGGGACCTACTGCCCGCCTCGTTTGTTGGGTAGGAGGAACAGCACCCTTCCCCTTAGCATATCCATTTGTTTGAGACATTGCTAGTGAGTTATCTGGGGGGTGGAGGGTTGGCAAGGTCCACCTCCCCCAAGCAGCCCAATTACCCCAGATTGACCAAGGGGCATTTGTATGGAGCCAGAGCGTGTCCACACGCCGCTGGACTATGGAGTCATCAGGAAGGGCACCAGAGGCCTCAACAGTGACAGCCCCAGCTGCAACCACATCCACAAGACAGAGTGCTCTTGAACCAAAGGCTCAGGTCCATGGAAACTAGTTCCACAGGTAAATAAATAAATAAATAAATAAATAAAAAATAAATAAATAAAATTCAAAAGATGCTGGAAAGGTACAGCCTAAAGGAGTGGGGTGGGCCTTAACCACAAGTGCTGCTAAACACCTTTTCAAGTGGTAGTTTGTCAACCTTAAGAACTAGATACCCTACTCCAATGGAATGGTCAGTTTGTGTATGCCTACAAGAGTTTATGACCAGGGAAAATCATTGGATTTCCCTGAGAGCATAGTTCAAGCCTGTTATAGGACCTTTGATAATCGTCCTCATGGAGGGGTAGCAGTGAATGTATGTCAGCATATTCCCCTCCAGGCCATCCACCTGCAGACAACACTGCAGGTGAAGGGTGTGAGAATAGGCTTGACACAACCTTGCACTGTTGTATATATCTATCTTCCACATAATCTCAACATAGATGATTTGGAAGATCTACTTGGGCAGTTACCTCATCCATTTCTGCTCTTGAGAGATTTCAATGGTCGGCATCACCTCTGGAGAGACACTTTGTGCAACCATCGAGGAAGGGCCGTGGAGTCCTTGTTTTCAAGAATAGATGCAGTTTTACTGAACAGTGACACTGTCAATTGGTTCACCTGATTCACATTTGAATTTCCTTTGGTACGTCATGGAAGACTTACATGGAAGCGACCACTTTCCTATACTTTTGGAGGAGGTGAAAAGTATTTCATCCAATAGAGTGCAGAGATGGTGACTTAAACATGTTGTGACAGAGATGCATGGCTGGATCCACTCTTTGCTTCCCACCACGACTCATGGTGAGTCTCCAGACTGGCCCTCAGCCCATCTCTAAGTCCTTGCAACAGGTCTCATCGAGCTGCCCAAACCATGACTTTCTAGGTTCTGCCATGGGCCTCCTCCACCCAGGTTTGTCTTGCAG
>NC_051425.1:2451476-2453976 GCF_015228065.2 Penaeus monodon | reverse complement strand
GAAATGAGATATATACTGGCAATATTGCCACTGAGTTGGAATCACTGGGGTGATTCATGAGTTCAGATACTTAGCTAAGTTAACTAAAGAGTTCTCTGCCAAAAGCTCCCACGATAAGGGAATATTCCCAATCAGATGTCCTTTTGATAACTGTATTCACAACAGCAGTAACTATAACTGTCCGGTAAAGCGGTGGAGAAGGCAACCCGAACCACACAAGACGTTTCATCCTTTGGGAAAAGAAAGTTTGCTGAGCCCCTGGTATAGTTCTTTCAACAAAGGCTGTTTGCACCTTTAGAACGACAGTGAAATATCGTATAATTTGTAGGTTATATATATATATATATATATATATATATATATATATATATGTGTGTGTGTGTGTGTGTGTGTGTGTGTGTGTGTGTGTGTGTGTGTGTGTGTGTGTGTGTGTGTGTGTGTGTGTGTGTACACGTGCATATATATATATATATATATATATATATATATATATATATATATATATATATATATATATATATATATATATATACACACATACATACACGTACATACATACTCACACACACACACACACCTATAAGTGTATTTGTGTATCTATCTATCTATCTATCTATCTATCTATCTCTATATATATATAACATATATGAATATATATATTTATGTATATATATACCATATATATATTTATATATTATATATAATATATATATTAGTATATATATATACATATATATATTTATATATATATATATATATATATATATATATATATATATATATATACAAACACACACACACACACACATGAATTATTTAGTTATGTATTAGATTGACATCTGCAGCATAGGTGGGTGTCCTGCAGCTCAGAGAGAGAGGGAACAAAAATCCTTTCCCTGCACTGGATGGTAAACGAATACAAAGTTTAATATTTTCCTCTCTCTGGTATAATCTCGAGAGGTACCGAGGTCGTCATAATATGTGTCTCGATTACAGATATGCATGGCAGATCATGGACTACTTTGGACATGATAAGAATAGACAGGGTAGTAAAAAGGTGTGCCTTTCCACTGCTCTATAATTACCCTGCTGTATTCAACTGGTTCCAGACCTGACGTGCTCTTAGTCGATCTTTGGATTGGCCGGTTTGACTGATAGGATATTTATCACATGTATAGTGATCACTAACTTCGCATCATCATATAGTACCCAAGTTCTGCCTATAATATTGTTCTACAGAGAAATGATAATCCCTGATTACCAGCCTCCGGGCTAGTACAGTGGTAACGTGTCGGCCTCTCAACCAAGGGGTCGGCGGTTCGCGCCCCGCCCAGGCGCGATAAGTTGCAACTGTCGCCTGGAGGTTATTGCTGTGGCTGGGTACCACGGCGGGCAAGGACTCGGTTCAGCCGAGTCAGCACCAGCTGACACACGTGAGCGAGACGGCATAAGTCGACACAGACCGGGCTCCCCTCATGGCATAGCCCGGGCGAGGCTAAGCTTCGCATATCGGACTTATTCTTATCCCGATTACCAATATTCCCAATAATCTACCTACCGTATATACACAGTCCTCATTCTTTCCCAGATACAGCCTACACTATCAGTGATTTACAACCGTTGATGCATGCTTTTTGGAGAAAAGCAATATCTCTATATCAGTACATTAACCTTCACAACCACCACATGCAAGACTCACCTCCCAGATAGACACAGAAAATGCCATAGAAGTCGATAAGGTCAAATGACCGCAGTGAATTGGACGACGTCTGCTTGAGGCACTCCCTTAGGTTTTGCACCCCGTCCTTATAAAGCTTGTTCAAGATGCCAAATTCTTGCAGATTATAGAGGCTGTGGAGGTCATATTTTGAAATATAATGAAATGTTTGTATTCAAATGTGATTAAATGCGCTGTCATTGATTAGCAACAAAATATAATACATAAGTAGATAATGTGATAATGATTAGGTCGTCAATTATAGAGCTTCAACTTGGTTGGCCAAATAAGATTATAATGATGAAAAAGTGAAATAAGCAATGTTATTA
Source organism: Penaeus monodon (assembly GCF_015228065.2). Classification (NCBI taxonomy): domain Eukaryota; kingdom Metazoa; phylum Arthropoda; class Malacostraca; order Decapoda; family Penaeidae; genus Penaeus; species Penaeus monodon. Next base: position 2,451,930 of record NC_051425.1, on the reverse strand, counting down.
AGCGTACATGGGGTCAATCTTCTTCTTCAGGGGAGATCCCTTGGGGAAAGCGAGGCTGAGGCTTGTTGCGCCAAAGAAGGTCTCAGAAGCATAGTATAGAGGGCAGGATTGTGTCTAAAAGGAAAATTTGTCGTTAACCATGTTAATACGCAAATCTGAATGATTCTTCATGAAGAAACACAGTAGAAACTCACACGTGAAAATGTCAGATGAATGACAAAGTTTAGTAAATGTTCACTGCTGAAGACGGCGACCTTTCCGTCTATGATTCCTTGTACCGCCTTATCAACATTATTTGTTATAAGAAGTTGTTTGTGCAATTTGTGCAGTTGCGACCCGGGTGGAGCACTCTGGCAAGAAAGAGTATATATCACATTTAAATACCGATATGCTTGTTGTGAATACAGTGAATCATCATTTGGAATAAGTAGGCAACCCTATTAAAGTTATCAAG
>NC_051425.1:2441476-2446476 GCF_015228065.2 Penaeus monodon | reverse complement strand
CATAAATGTTTGTACTCATGTGAAGAAAGAAATGCTTCCTCGATGTGAAATGAAGACATTAGTGCTGTTGATTATTTATGATTCAATAAAACTTCTCTCAGCCACGGAAGAAGACACGCCTAGCAATTAAAATCAATGTTCCGTTGTTACACTTTCTCTCTCTCTCTCTCTCTCTCTCTCTCTCTCTCTCTCTCTCTCTCTCTCTCTCTCTCTCTCTCTCTCTCTCTCTCTCTCTCTCTCTCACTCCCTTGTTACGCTTTCTTTCTCTCTCCGTATCTCTCTCACATAAACACACCCGCAAATACCTATTACGTTAACCATCGTGCTTCTTGTTTCTCATTGTAAGCCTTAAGTTTTGTACTTAAAAATAAACTACCACTGAATTGACCAATTACCTTAACATATTTATTTACAGAAACATAACAGAAAGTTTAAAGCAAATTTCACCAAAGGAAATGTCTAAGAATATTTCATTTTCAACACAATAAAAAAAATATTTGCATAAATGACCGACACATCCCAACTCTCAATCCAAATCATCACCACTAGACGGAAGGGTCCGGAAAATGTGTATTTCATCAACTATTGCTTAAAATTGTGTGAAAATAATGAGGCAAAATTCTTACATGTACACCATTATCGTGCTGCATTAACATGAAATTTTAGAAACACTAAAAATTTGGTCAATAAATCTAAACTTCCCCTTTACATACATACAGACACACTGATATTATAAATGCATATATTTATATATGTATATATGCACACACAACCACAACCACACACACACACACAGATATACATACGTGTGTGTATATATATATATATATATATATATATATATATATATATATATATATATATATATATATATATATATATATATGTGTGTGTGTGTGTGTGCATATATATATATATATATATATATATATATATATATATATATATATATATATATATATGTGTGTGTGTGTGTGTGTGTATATATATATATGTGTGTGTGTGTGTGTGTGTGTGTGTGTGTGTGTGTGTGTGTGTGTGTGTGTGTGTGTGTGTGTGTGTGTGTGTGTGTGTGTGTGTGTGTGATACTGCCAAATATCCTCTCAAATAATATATTGAGAGAGGCCGATTTCCTGCAGTGGAATAAATGGCTGTAATAAAAAATAAATGAATAAATAAATAAAAAAATAAGTAAATAGATATATATGTATATATATGAATAAATAAACAAATAATATATATATATATATATATATATATATATATACCTCTGTTATCATATGAATAAAAGAGCAACAAATTAAAAGTCGGAATCTGAGATATGTTTATATGTTATATGATATGTCATCTTATATTAACAGTAACTGGCTTCAGCACCAAAATCAGCGATCATTGCGCTCAACGGCATATATATTTCAATGGCATATATAATTCAAACATGTCATATACATCTTTTACGCTGGGATACTACAAATTTGTGTGTGTGTGTTTATCTATGTATGTAAATATAAATAAGTAAATAAATTATATATATATATATATATATATATATATATATATATATATATATATATATATATATATATATATATATATATATGTATATAATATATATATATATATATACATATTATATACATATATTATTTTATATTATAATAATAATATATATATATAATGTGTGTGTGTGTGGGTGTTGATGTGTATGTATGATTATTAGTATGATGTGTATGATTATGTTTTATTTTGGGTGTTGAGTCGGGGTTGGTGTGTGTGTGTGTTGTGTGAGTGTTGTGTGTGTGGGTGGGGTTTGTGTGTGTGGTGTGGTGTTTCGACGGAGCCGTGGGGTTTTGTGTGTGTGTTTCGACGCGAGCCTGTGGTCATTCCGATACTGCGTCGGCTCACAATAAACTCTCAAATAGACAATAAACCTGATCGCATTTCTCCCGACCGAGGATTAAAGAGCCGAATCCCCTTTGCTCTCTGGACTCGTAAAACAGCCTTCCTCGGAGCGCTGTCCTTGCGCCTGGCTTTACGGCGCTTCGCTCAGGCTTTATCTTCCTCCTTCATATTGCTCGCACACTGCGCATGGGAACTAAAATCCCGCTTCCTTTGCCGTTTTTTCCCAATATTTTCGAGTTTAAACCCTTTTGTATAGAAAAAAGGTGTTAAAAAAGTACGTGTGGGTGTGTGTGTGGTGTGTTTGTGGTGTGTTGTGTGTGGGGTGTGTGTGTGTGTGTGTGTGGTGTGTGTTGGGTGTGTGTGTGTTTTGTTTGTTTTTGGGTTAAAAACACACACACACTACATACACATTTTTAATAATATATATATATATATATATATATAATATTATATATATAATATAATAAAATATAAACATTATGTATGTATAGAAAAAAGGTTTTCTGAGTGTGTGGGTGGTGTGAATAAATCATAAATAAATAAATAAATGAATAAAATATAAATTTAAAATTTTAATTATATTAATTATATATATATAAATATTGGGGTGTTTGGTGTGTGTGTGTGTGTGTGTTGTGTTTTGGGGGTGTGTGGTGGGTGTGTGGCGTGGGGGTTGTGTTGGTGGTGTGCGTGTGGTACGGTGTGGGTTTTGTGTGTGTGTGTGTGTTGTGGGTGTGGGTTAAATATACAAAATATATGCAAATATATATGTACATAATATAATAATACATACACACAACACACATACTACATACATGGTGGTGTGTGGGTGGGGTGTTTGCTTTGTGTTTGGGTGTGTATTTATGGTGTAACACTTATTGGGGCTTTTGAAACATACGTTTTTCTTATTTTTCAAAAAACAGAAACTGAAACGGAAAGAGACATTTAAATAAAATTTTAGTGAAGGCCGAAGTTTGCAGCTCAACGTTTTGCGCTTTTTACTAAAAAAGAATCTTTGCAGAGGCACGGTGAATATGGGGCTGTTTGTATGCATTTATATGCATTACGTATTTTGTATATGCAGTGTCGAATATGCTTTTGGAGGGTGCGAAAAAAAAATTTATAAGAAAGACTAACTTCTTCATTTTTCTCCCGAAAATCCCCGTTATCTTTTAAATTTTTTCTCTATTTTTTTTTTCTCTCTCTTTTTTTTTTTATTACACTTTTAAAAAAGAATAAAAATTTAAAAAAACGAACCCGCGAGTTTTATTCCTTCAACTCGGGAATGAATCCGGAATTAAAACTTTAGCTTCGGGAAAGAAACCCATTTAAAAAAGAGATGCAGTTTTCGTCTGATTTAAAAAACAAGGAAGTCCTGCTAAATAGGAATGGAGGAAGAAGTGGGTTTCTCTGCTGGTTTTATTTTATCTTTGATCACTATTTTACGGGCATTTTTATGATAAATCGCAAACTATTATTTTGTGGTGAATTATCATTGTATGGTCACATTAATTTTATTATTTTATAATATTTTAAACGTTTTAATTATTGTATGTCATTTTTCTGATGTTTTTACGGGGGTCCCTTTTAGGAGTGCCGTTGCAGAGCTTTGGGGAAATATGTCAAGTCTCAGACTAACCCCAAACGTCCGTATGGCAAGAGTACATGCCAAGCCCACCGTAATAGAAGTTTATTTTTTGTTTTTAAAATAGATGGCTTAAAAGGGCTTATTCACCCTGGAGTCAGTTTTTAGCAAACCATCTAATCTGTTTGCCCTTTTTCCTTTTATTTTTTGGGAAAATGTCTTTGATTATTTCATTTTTTCAAATCACTAAGATTTTAGAAAAATTCAATAATCAAAAATCATTAAGAATAATAACGGTATCGATATCAATAGTATTAAACGAAAAAACATTTCCCGCAATTTTAAAGCATCAGGGAAATCAGGACAGTCATGGGATACGCTAGCCCCTTATGGTGAGACATGGGGCAATCTAAATGAAGAACATTCACAAAAAAATAGGGGCCCTCCAAAAATCGTGGTGTTTGGGCTAAAAAAATCACAGGAGTGTTTTTTCAGTTTGGCTGGTAACTTTTTTCCCCAAAGATCTGAGGTATGATGCATTTGTTTTTAGGCCATTTAACCGAATTATCTTTCCTTAAAAGCTCATTAACGTATAGTTTTTATGTTGAAGATATATCTTCAAGAAAGGAAAAAGCGGAGCTGATTTCCTTTTGTAGCTGATGATAGGGACATCGATCTAGTCGGTGGGGTTAGTTGAAAACCCTACGAGGGATAAAGCTTACAAATTGTTATTTTAGTCTCATGTCTGTGTGAAATTTACCTAAACGATTTTGTGATATAAGGCCTAATATGTGACAAGAATTTGTAGTTGTTTTTAAACAAAAATTGGGACATGTGTCCCCCCGATATACAGTGTAGTATGTATGAAAGAAAATTGTAGAATTCGTTACAGAGTGAGTGTAGAATTTCCATAAATACATAGAAGGAGAAGGATACGTAGGTAGACATCCGACGACGATAGATAGACCGGGGAAAAAAAAACATATTTTAGACATATATATATATGGTGTGTGTGTGGTGTGGTGTGTGTGGTGGGTGTGGGACAATATAAAAACAGTTGCTGCATTTACCCGTTTTTGTGGACATCGACCTCAATGTTTTTTTATATTCTTGTATAGAAAAGGGGAATAAATTTGAATAAACCCCATTAAAACATTGGTTTTAAACAAACAGAAGCTTTTACATTTTTGGGATATATGGAAAAAAAAGAGATTCTATATACTTTGCAGTAGGCATGGATAAATTTTATGTATATGCAGTAGTTTTTTGAAAACTAGGGAGGGGGGGAGGCCGGCGAGACTAGCATGATAGAAGTGGAGACAGTGTATGAAATTCCAGTAAAAATATGATTATTATAAAAGTGCAAACAATAGGGTGAATAAGGTAAGAGAAAATAATCATATTTCCCCAAAAGTTAAACGCGAGAAGCACTGTGCACACTCAGTAGAACACACCTAAAATTTTCGCGTTTTTTTTCAACCGGGGGGGGGGGAAAAAACAAAATTTTAAAAAA
>NC_051425.1:2440000-2441376 GCF_015228065.2 Penaeus monodon | reverse complement strand
TGTGTGTGTTCGACCGACCTGTGGTCATTCCGATACTGCGTCGGCTCACAATAAACTCTCAAATAGACAATAAACCTGATCGCATTTCTCCCGACCGAGGATTAAAGAGCCGAATCCCCTTTGCTCTCTGGACTCGTAAAACAGCCTTCCTCGGAGCGCTGTCCTTGCGCCCCGGCTTTACGGCGCTTCGCTCAGGCTTTATCTTCCTCCTTCATATTGCTCGCACACTGCGCATGGGAACTCAAATCCCGCTTCCTTTGCCGTTCCTTCCTAATAGTTTGTCGACGTTTACCTTTTTGTATAGAAAAAAGTGTGTTCACAAACGTACGTGTGTGTGTGTGTGTGTGTGTGTGTGTGTGTGTGTGTGTGTGTGCGTGTGTGTGCGTGTGTGTACGTGTGTGTGAGTGTGTGTGTGTGTGTGTGTGTGTATGTGTGTGTGTGTGTGTAAATATACATAAATATATACAAATATATATGTACATATATATATATATATATACATACACACATCACACATACATACATACATGTGTGTGTGTGTGTGTGTGTGTGTGTGTGTGTGTGTGTGTGTGTATGTGCGTGTGTGTGTGTGCGTGTGTGGTGTGGTGCGTGTGTGTGCGTGTGTGGTGCGTGGGGTGTGAGTGTGTGTGTGTGTGTGGGTGTGTGTATGTGTGTGTGGTGGTAAATATACATAAATATATACAAATATATATGTACATATATATATATATATATATATATATATACATACACACATACACACATACATACATACATGTGTGTGTGTGTGTGTGTGTGTGTGTGTGTGTGTGTTTGCTTGTGTTTGTGCGTGTGTATTTATGTGTGATAACACATTATTGGCGTTGAAACATACGCTTTTTCTTATATTTCAAAATACAGAAAATCTGAAACCGGAAAGAGACATTTGAATGAAATTTTAGTGAAGGCCGACAGATTGCAGCTCAACGATTTGCTGCATTTACTGGAAAAAAGAATCTTTGCAGAGGCACGTGTGAATATAGGTGTGATTGTATGCATTATATATGCATGTACGTATGTCTGTATATGCATGTGTCGATATATGCTTGTGTGTATGTGTGCGAAAAAGACATTTATAAGAATGACTAACTTTCTTCATTTCTCTCCTGAATCTCCCTGTTGATCTTATATTTTTTCTCTATTCTTTTTTTTTCTCTCTCTCTTTTTTCTTTATTACACTTTAATAAGCAATAAATATTAAAACAACGAATCCTGTCGAGTTGTTATTCCTTCAAACTCGGGAATGAATCCCGGAATTAAAGCTGTCAGCTTCGGCAAAGAAACCCATTTAAAAAAGAGATTGCAGTTGTCTGTCTTGATTAAGAAACAAGGAAGTC
>NC_051425.1:2432500-2435000 GCF_015228065.2 Penaeus monodon | reverse complement strand
CTCTTCTGCGTATCTGTAATGGGCGCTCGCAAATTCCCGAAGGATATAATACTTCACGAATCACACAAACGCTTGGGGGGTCCCAAAACATGCAGCGACTTCAAGAGGGTGAAAAAGGTGTGATTAATAAGCGAATAATGATTCCCTAGCTTTAAACCTAGTCCTACATTATTACGGACGTAACGGCGGTCAACACGAACTCAAAGGGAGCCGAACGAACGAATAACTTTACTCTTGAAGGCGACGGAGCGCACATCTATTAGTCGTTTACGCAACCCCGGGTCAATAGCGGGCAATCTGTGCACTATGATAGGGGAGATTCCTACGCTATATCCAAATAATACAATTTTGTTACCTGCTTCGCTCTACGCCAAAGCACGTGTCACAAAAAGCAATGTAACAAATGAATATGTTTGCTTCCAAATTAGAGGGAACCAAGTGGTCATCTGACCCTACCAGCCGCCACCGACCGGAAAAGAGAAAGTGAGGTCAGGTCAGGTCGGGGGCTAGGTTAGGAAACGAGATAAAATGAAATGGTATTCGTGATAAGATAAAACACGAAACGCCGTTAAATTCCGTTGCAGAGAACACTATAAATCTCTAAAAAACGGAGAAACATAATTAATTACTTACCTAACGAACGATAATTCTGTTTTTTTTATCACATACTCGATCGCACGGAATGCGATCTTGAGGTGAAGAATAGTGAGACAATGCATTTGCTGTCGCTTGGCAACCTATTACCCACAAAAACAACGGCTTAACACATGTATGGGAGAAGGAAGGGAAATGAACTGTGAAAGGGGGCTCAATCGTGTCCTTCCGTGTTTTTTTCTTAGCCATGTCTTGAAGTCGTCGAGCGGATTTTCCTTCTGAATTTTCGTTTCATGCTGCGAGCCGGAAGGACGCAGCGCCACCCCCTGCCACCAGATGTAAAAGCCAATTCATACTCCTAGTATAGTGGCCTTACAGGGACGCAAAACACACGTAAAGGGGTGAACACACGCTACGACGACGCTACGACTTGTCTAAAGGGTCAAAAGCGCCGCGCGGAGGTCAGGTCAGCTTGCCCGGAGGGAGGCGAGGGCTATGACCTTACCGCGCTGGTCGCTGGCGACGGACTCCCCCGGAGGGAGGCGAGAGCTGACCCTACCGCGTCGGTAGCTTGGAACGAACTCCCGGTCAAACGAGGTCAGATATAAAATGTGACCTCCGCCCTCGCTGAGCGGGTGGTTCTTATTTGGGACATTTGGATCCACGTGGAAAACAGCCACGTGGTCCACTGGTAATAGAAATAGAATTAGCCACATCCTGTAACAGAAATAGAATTATCCACATCTTATAGTATGTGTGTGTGTGTGTGTGTGTGTGTGGTGTGTGTGTGTGTGTGTGTGTGTGTGTGTGTGTGTGTGTGTGTGTGTGTGTGTGTGTGTGTGTGTGTGTGTGTGCATTTGTTACACACACAGTTTATCAGGAATCTCGCAGAGGAGGTCGAAAGCCATTTCCTCATAAATGACCTTCGTCCTGCCTACTAAGCCCAGAGAAGCTGAACTCCAAGCCCTCCTCACAGACGACCGCAGTCCGCTCAGCAAGTGCCCAGATAATCTCAGATACTGTTGGGGTGGGGTGCGTTGGGATGAGTATTTTGAGCAGTTGTGCCAGTTTGATCAACCAGATATGAACTTCGATGCGAGTAGTATCGAGATACCTTTGCCAGACACACCAATCAGCGAGGAACCACCCTCCCTGACTGATGTGTGTGTGGGGGGGGGGGGGGATCTCCAAGGTGAAGAGTGGTAAGGCAGCGGGTATCTGTGGCATCCCAGCTGAACTGTTAAAGGCTGGTGGTGAATCTATGTCCTGTCTGCCATCTAGCAGACTGGTACCATTCCCCCTACCCTGCTGAGGGGTGTGGTCATTCCTCTCTGGAAGGGGAAAAGGGATCGGTGGGACTGCAGCAATCACCGAGGCATTACAGTACTCAGTATACCGGGTAAGGTTCTCCCTCACATCCTTCTGAGACGTATCAGAGACCACCTGCTGAGGCACCAGAGGCTGGAGCAATTTGGATTCAATCCTGGTAAGCCCATAATAGACCATATCCTGGCGCTTCGAGTCACTGTAGAGCGCCGTCGTGAGTTCAGATGTGGGCTGCTTGCAGCTTTTCAGCACCTTTAAATTTGATGCTCGGATGCAAAACTCCTGGGAGACCAGGAGCAAGAGAATTTACCCAAAGGGCTTAATATCAGCAAGGTTACTGATTTCTGTTATTGTGGGCCTTTCAGCTTCCCCTATCAGGAGTAGGGAAGGCCCGTTCTTCTTTTCATGCAAGGACGGTCTATGGTCCTCTGCTCCAAGAGGATGGGAAGAGCCCTTACCAAGCCTTTTCAAATTCTGGACTGTTCTTGCCTTTAAATATGGGGGGGGAGGAAGGACTGGCGAAAGCAGCACCCCTTCCCCTGGGGGGGGCCGCCCATTAACCACACCAATTTTTTTGAAA
>NC_051425.1:2427699-2432400 GCF_015228065.2 Penaeus monodon | reverse complement strand
GTGGGTGTTGTTTTAAAACCCCCAACACACACACACAACAACAATTATATATATATAAAATATATAAAATTATATATAATATATAAAATTTAAAATTTTATATATATGCACACACAACACAAACAAACACACACAACAAACACACACACAACACACCACACACAACCACACCACACACAACCACACACATACAGTATATATATATATATATATATATATATATATAATAAAATATAATATGTCTATGTGTTTGTATAGTGTGTATGTATATTAACTAGTTTTACCAAAGAGGAGCGAGCACAGCCACATAATTTTAACACCAATTCTGTATTGCGATACTAGAAAGCTATTTGGAATATTCCAAAGTTTCTTGTAAGTAAGTTTACTACTTAATAAGCGAGTTTCAAGTGAAATGTATTGTTCAATAAGGCCCTCCTGAAGATGTTGTTCACGCGCTGACCTCGCTTTCATATCACAAGACTCTCAGCTAATGGCACTGCGAAAGAGGGGGAGGGAGAGCTGCTAAGCCTCAATTTCCATACTGATCTTATGTGCCGCCGCACTTATGCTGATGTTATTCGGAACTGTTTTTGATTGCCCCGGCGGAAGTAATTCCGCATTTCTAATACTAATTTCATAATATCACATATAAATGAAAAAATAAATAAGCATTCTACCTCTATCTATCCGTCTATATTTGTGTATGTGTGTGTGTGTGGGGTGTGGGTGTGTGGGTGTGTGTGTGTGTGTGTGGTGTGTTGTGTGTGTGTGTGGGTGGTGTGTGTGTGAGCGCGGTGTGTGTGTGTTTTGTGTGTGTGTGTGTGTGTGTGTGGTGTGTGTGTGTGGTGTTATATATATATATATATATATATATATTATATATATATATTATATATACACAAGCATACAGACACACACACCACACACAACACACACACACACACACACCACACACACACACACACATATATAAAATAGATATATATATTTTATATAATATATTCATACATATATAATGTATATATATATATATATATATATATGTATATATTATATATATATATTATAACACGTTTTAACAAATTTATATGAAAAAAAACGCCCATATGTTCACAAAGGATGGCCCAGATGACACAGCTGCTATATCGTAATATGAAAATAAAATGCCCCAATGTTTTATTTGGGTAGAAAAAAATGAAGGTGATAGATTGGACTGATGATACAGAAACGGAGGGTAAATAGGAAAATGAAATGGCAAATAGACAGACAGACCAAGAGGCAAATAAATGGACGGCCACAAATAGACACCTATAATGTGAAACTGCATACGCTCATTGGTTCACTTTATGGAAACAAAATACCCATAAACCCCTTTCCTTATCAATATGTTCTACAAAACGCTTCTATCAGGGGAAAATGGGCAGGAGTGCATTTTTGAAAACATGATTTCGGTGTTTAATATTCTAGAAATGTTCGTGGATAAAAAAAAGTGAAAGAACAGAGACAATAGTTGTATATTGTTTAAAAGAGAGGGGGAGGGGGAGGGGGTCATATTCTGAATGAAAACTTTGTTTCTTTTCGTTTTTAAAGTGGACAATTTTTGTTGGATTAGTTTTAGTTATAGTTTTAGTTGTTTTAATGTATATTCTTATTTTAGCTTAAAAGTCGATCAAGTGCGAACATATTTAAATCATTGGCGTAGCTGACTGATGTGTTGAAGATGATAATAAAGGAAAAAAGTATAATACATACATCTCTCTCTCCCTCTCTCTTTCTCTCTCACTCTTTTCAAATACATAATAAATATATACATATAATTATATATATATAAAATATATATTATATTATATAATATATAATAATATTATATACACACATGTGTGGGGTGTGTGTGTGTCAACGAGAGAGCCCCTTTGAGCACCGCTTGCCACCAAATCCCAACGAGAGAGAGTAGCCTTAGTGCAGGTGAATGAACGGGTCTTAGCTTGCTGGTTTATTTTTGAGGTAGATCTGAGACACCTAAGAGAACTCCGTGCCCCCGGGGTCGAGGACGAGGTGGTGGAGCGGACCCGAGTGCCTTTGATCTGACTGCGTTTCTCTTTTGTTGACGAAACATGTCCTTTTATGCGACGGCTCCCTTCGAGGGCGGATGTTTATTTAAAATCACGGAAGTGCCAAAAGAGAGAGCAGAGCAGGCACCTGCCCAAGGAGGAAAGGCAGCTGTGGGGATGTGAAGCCTGCCGTCCGGCCTTATCATGTTGTGTTTAGGTGTGTGTGTGGGGTGTGTGTGTGTGTGTGTGTTGTGTGTGTGTGGTGGTGTGTTGGTGGTTGTGTGGTGTGTGTGGTTGTGTGAGGGTTCTCATGTGAATCTCCAGGCAGGTCCTTGGCCCATCTCTAATTTCTTGCAAAAAGGTCTGGTCCAGCTGTCCAAGCCATGAACTCCTAGGTCGTCCATGGACCTACTCCTCCCAGGATTGTCTTACACTGAGACAACCTGATGGGCCAGGGTCATCCACATGGAAGTGAGTAGGTGCCAAAATAGCCTGAGTTGGCGATCCTGGATTAGCAAGTAAAAAGGTCCCATGCCAGTCTCACGGTTAGCCATCGGTTGGACACATGCTCCTGCCCAAATGTACCCATGATTCAGCAAAGGACTTTTTTACAAAAGGCATCAAACACGAGACCTCTCGATAGCATCCAAGTTCGCTTCCATAGAACAAAACTGGGAGTTTTCAAGGCCCTTGAAGACTTGTGCTTAGCCTTCTGCCATAGGTACCAAACATCTTCAAATGCTCTTGTTGATCTGTCATGGCTCCTGCTGCCAGACCAATCCATCTATTGACAGCCTAGAGACTGGACTATACTACCAAGATACCCAAAGCTCTCTTTGACTTCAACGTCGTAAACCGCAAGCATGGTTTGATTGAACGAATTCCCTAACAGGCCCCTAAAGTCCTGAATCTTGTTTTGGTCCAGGATACTTCTAGGCGCAAGGGATTCGCTTCAAGCTAAATACATCAAGAGCCGCCACCAGTGATTCCAGAAACTTAGATATAAAAGAAATATCGCAAAGATGCCAGGAGGGCTGGCAACGCCCCCCTCCCCGAGTCGCCCATTAAACCCCGGGTGGCTGAGGGGCAGGAGTTGGTACGAAGCAAGGCGTGTCCACATGCCGTTGGGCCATGGCTCCATACTTCTGGGGTTTCCTGCTGCTCCGAAATCCCCTACAGTTTAGCCTGGATCGCAGGGTACCCAGCTTCCATGGGTGGTCACGAGGAAGCATGCAGAAGTCTTGATGACTGAGAGGCTCTATTGTATTTTTGTATATTATGGGTTTTATACATATTTTAAGTGCTAAAATATATTGTATATACAATATATTAATTTTATATATACATATATTTAGTTATTATATTTGATAATATATAATATATATAATATATAAGTAAATATAGATATATACATACATATATATTATATTATATTGATATATATAGATCATATTCATATAGGCCTATATATATATATATATATATATATATATAATTATATATATATATAATTAATTAATAATATAAATATACACACACACACATATATAGCATACACATACACACACACACCACACGTGTGTGTGTGTCTCAAAAAATTTACTCCTCGGTCTCATTTTTTATTCTCTTGCTACTTTCCTAAATTCATTTATCATTTTTCTCATTTGAACGCCAAAGCCACAGAAATAATTACCAAATTCGTTTTGACGTCGCAAGTAGTAGAGAGTACGGGGAAAATTTTGCAACCTAGTCCATGATTTATTTATTTAATTTTTATTTTTACAAATTCAAAGGAGAGGCAGTAGCCCATGTTCAGTGAGGGAAAAAATAATGCATAAAGGTTACAGAATGCTCAAAATATCATCTAATCGACCAAGAAAAAGGAAAAAGAATTAGATAAAAGGGGGTCGGTAATAAAAAATATACTAGCTGATAATCAAAATTACGGGTTAAACACCGACCCCTTTTTCCATAAAGCCAATTAAACAGTGGTTTTAAATTTTTAAAGTGATGATGATGTGATTTTAGAAATATAAAAACCCCAAAGGATCAGGCTCCCTGCCAGGTATTTTATAGGTCCGAAACCAAATTTCCAAAAAAAATACAATCAGACCTATTTATCGGCCATTAATACCCATAACTGAAGTTAACCAAATCCCCCTCCCCCTTCTCAAGCCCCTTTCCCATAAAAAGAATGCGCAATACAAAATTCTTTGATTTTGAGGGGAGATCCAAAAGAATTTCAATCATTTGTATAATGGTTGTCTTTACCACAATCCCCTTCATAACACGCCCCACCCAAATAAACTATTTCTTTATGGCAAAAACCTGTTAAGGAATATAAGTAGTGTACACCCAAAAAAAAAAAAAAAAAATTTTTCAGAGGATCCAATAATATGTTAAAATAAATAGTGTGAAATTTGGGGGTGTGGCAATTGGCATCCCCTGTCATTTCGTTTTTTGGATAACGAGAGTAAATGGGTTTTATCATCACATTTAAAAATTTTAAAAGGGGGGGTTGACAGCTTTTTTTATTCAGGATGCTTCACACCTAAAATTGTTTTTGGGTCGAAAAATCAAAACAGAAATACAGAAAACCCGGGGGTTTTTATAAAAAAAAAAAAAAAAATTTTTTTTTTTTTTTTTTTTT
>NC_051425.1:2421620-2424120 GCF_015228065.2 Penaeus monodon | reverse complement strand
CACAGGTAAATAATTACCAAATTCGTTTTGACGTCGCAAGTAGTAGAGAGTACTGGAAAATATTGCAACCCTAGTCCATGATTTTATTTATTTATTTATTTATTTATTTTTACGAATTCAAAGGACGTAGGCAGTATGACCATGTTTCAGTGATGGAAAAATTAATGCACTAAAGTGTCTACAGAATGCTCAGAATATCATCATAATCTGACCAAGTAAAGGTAAAAGAATTAGATAAGAGGGATTACGGTAATAAAGGATATACTAGCTGATATATCAAAATCTACGAGGTTAAACACCGACCCCTTTTACCTATTAAAGCCAAATTAAACAGGGTGTTTAAATTATTATAAGATGATGATGATGTGATTTCACCTGAAATACTAAAACCTCAAAGGTATCAGGCTCCCTGCCAGGTATTTTATACGGTCCGAAACAAGTTCACAAACCAAATATACTAATCAGACCTATTCTATCGGCCATTAATACCTATAACTGTAAGTTAACCAAATCCACACTCCCCATTCTCAAGCCAATTACCGATAACGAATGCACAATACAAAATTCTTTTGATTTTGAGGAAGAGATCCAACATGAATTGCAATCATTCTGTTATAATGGTTAGTCTTTACGCACAATCCCTCTTCACTAACACGCCACACCAAGTAACTATTGCTTTATGTGCAAATACCCTGTTAAGGAATACTAAGTACGTGTACACCTATAAAAAAAAAAAAAAAAATTTCTGCAGAGGATCCAATATATATGTTTAATAATCAACTAGTGTGAAATTGGTGGTGTGGCAATTGGCAGTCCACTCGTCATTGCGTTTTTCTGTTATAACGAGAGTAAATGGCTAGTTGACTGCCCATCACATTTAAACTATTTTATAAACAGTATGGGTTGACAGCTTTTTGTTATTCAGAGATGCTTCACACCTAAAATTGTTTTTCGGCTCTGTAAACTCAAAACAGAAGTACAGAAAACCCGTTTTATAGGTGTGTGTGTTACTATAAACACTGACAATATATATATATATATATATATATATATATATATATATATATATATATATATATATATATTTATATATATATATATATATATATATATATATGTTTATATATATATACATATATATAGATAAATACACGCACACGCACACGCACATACACATAAAGATACACATACACATACACATATACATACACACACACATACACATACACACATACATACATACATACATACTTTTACACACACACACACACACACACACACACATGTGTATATATATATATATATATATATATACATATATATATATATATATATACATATATATATATATATATATATATATATATATACATATATATATATATATATATATATACATATATATATATATATATATATATGTATATATATATATATATATATATATATATATATATATATATATATATATATATGATAAATAGATAGATAGGTAGGTAGGTACAATCAGAAAAGAACTATCGTTACCTTACCTGTGGCCATTGAGGAGCTGAGCACTTTGTGTGTTGGGGCGTCCTCCCCTGGATGGTGTTGCTATATGACGATCTTTTTACAATATTCGAAGACTGAAATTAATGATCCTGTTATTTGAAACGTGTTTTTCGATGACCATGCGTTGTTTTGTCAATGTATTTATATTTTTTAATATCTTTTATTATGAGAAAATGAAATAAGTGTTTTGCATCATTTTACTCTCTTGGGGTATAACGATAAACTGTATTTATCATCACATGGTGAATAAATCAAATTATATAACTGTTATCAGTATACATAGGTATAATGTAAAGCGAAATACAGTACTGCATGACCTCTGGTGTCCGTGGTTTGCATAAATCAGGGCGGGTTTGTAATGCTTCAAATGAGGATATAAATGGTTCCAATGGATTGGCTTCACCACGAGAGTGTTGTGTTGCTACATCCGCATAAATCATCAGATTTGAACCCATACAACATATTTGGGCAACTATGGGTAGGCAGATGCCCAGGGAAGTCCCCGCACTCGATTTGATCTCATAAAAAAATGCGTTGCATCGATGGGAACGGTTGCGCAGCGATGAAAGGCAAAAACTGGCGACGGAACTAGTGGCATCGATGCCACGACGTTAGGAGAGAGGGAATACAAATTATTGAGATTGTAAACCCGTTTTATTTTCCTTTTAATCAACGCACACTAATATTAGAAAACAAATATGTATCATTATAAAGAAATTTATGCAAGCAGTTGAACTTCATTATACTTTGAGAGGGTTGCACGAAAATAAACATGGAAAATAACATTGGAAGACATGAATACTCATTTATCATACAATGACCTCGGATGAATCAGGAGACAAAATGGTGGATACCAGATTTTCTCTTTTCCATGTGCAAATACAACATAATTCTGAGAGAGGGATTGTGTAAACGAAACCATTTCGAAATATACATTCTAAACAGTACT
>NC_051425.1:2407829-2421520 GCF_015228065.2 Penaeus monodon | reverse complement strand
ATAAAAAAAAATTTTGGGGGGAAGGGGCCGGGGTGGAAAACCCTCCAAAGTAAAATTTTGGAGAGGGTTTTTGGAAACCCTTTTTTTTTTAATAAATTTAAAAACATTGGAAAATAACATTGAAAAAGACCAAAAATTAAAAAAAATTTAAATTCTCTTTTATCATACAATACCTGGGATGAATCGGGAGAAAAAAGGGTGGTCCCAATTTTCTCTTTTCCATGTGCAAATACAACAAATTCTGAAAAGGGGTGTGTAAACGAAACCATTTCGAAATATTTCCTATGCATAAACAATGTAACTGAAAACGGAATTCGACTTGCCTTTCATCTTTCAGAAGGGATAAACATGGATTCAAAGAAAATGGGGACTAAAGGAAAGATTTACACTTTCATACAGCTCATATTTTTGCTCATGTCTTTAATAGGGCGTAAATACAGGTTGACATTTATAAAAATAAGCTGTTAGAGAGTTTTTATACAACCCTGATCTCTTGAACTTCAACATATATCTATTTTTCCCTTAACTCTAAAACAACTGCATGAAATGTAAACAACGAAAATGTATTTTCTATAGGCGCCATCTCTTGGTTCTTAATTGCGCTGGTCTTTACTTTTCAGTTATCATTTTTTTTTTTCGCAAGTGTTGCCACTCGATATTATTATTATTATTATTATTATTTATTTTTTTTTTTTTTACGGTGCTGTCTGGCTTGCATCGCGATTCCACAACACTTCGTCGATTTTTCATATTAGTTGGTGCAAAGGATATTTTTCTGACTGTATGTATGCCCCCAAAAACACACAAAAACCCCCCCCAACCACACATACACAACACAACACACACACCACACACACACACACAAAACACACCACCCACACACCAAACCCAAAAAAAAAAACAAACAAAAAAAACACACATTTTTGTGTGTGTGTGTGTTGGGGGTGTTGTGGTATGTGTGTGTGTGTTGTGTGGTGTGTGTGTGTGTGGTGTTGTGTGTTGGGGGGGTGTGTGTGTGTGTGTGTGCGGGGGGTGTTAATCTATATATTAAAAAATATTTTATAAAAATATATATATAATATTACTATATATGAATTCTAGGTAAAGGGGGAAGTCAGTGTGGTCCCCCAAACCCGGATAAAAAAGAGAGAAAGATTTCCTAAAAAAAAAAAAAAAAAGTAACCCGGCACTCTCCCTGGGAAAGGGAATGGGGACCCCACCACGTACTCACTCCAAGAGCATCAAACAGAAAAACACAATTAAATACATGCGGACCCCGGCGGCTCGACATGAACCTACGTTAAAAGAAGAAGAGAGGTAAGGGGTAGGTACAACATTAATTTTTAAAATTTCCATGCAGTCAGGAGAGGCGAACAATGCTAGAGATGCTTCCTTCGCTAAGCGACAAAATTTAGCATTCAGATCTCAAACACTGCGTTCTCCAACTCCTCATGGAAAACCTTTGAAAGCGCTAATTAGCAACTTCTTGGAGACACGGCAAATGTAGAGCATGGCTTGCATTTGTAGATTTTAAATGACACAAAATATTTACCGTTGATGCTGCATTTTGCTTTTCGTCTATACATAATATAAAACAATGAGAAGTGACATGAGCGGATGCAACATAGTGAAGATAAAATGAGCCTTTGCAATGGTGGCAAGATAATGAAATTGGATATTGTGACGGTTTAATGATAATATATGAATTTTAAAAGAATATAAAAAGGACATTAGCTTCCAATGTTAGGCTTAGCAGTATAGCGGTATACCATATATATATATATATATAAAAAATAATATAAAATGATATATATTATATTATATATATATATAATAAATATATACATAAAATTACACACATATATATACATATAATATATATATATATATATATATATATATAATATAAATATATACCCATATAATACATCTATACATCTATGTATGTATATATATGTAGATATATGTAGATATGTATATATGTAGATATATGTATATATGTATATATACATATATACATATCTATACATACATATATATACATATACATACATATATATATATATATATGCATACATATAACCATACAAAAATTATATATAGCATACCCTAAAATACATACAGATATATATACATAACATTATATACATATATATAATCATAACATATATAAACATACATATATATACATGCATACATATAATTTTATACATACTATAATACCATACATACATATACAACATACAAAATATACATACATACTACATATATTATACAATTTAATTCTACATAATCAATATATCATACAAATATACATAAACTACAAAATAAAATCATACAATTAATAATACTAAAACATATATACTAAAAACATATTTTTCACCCCAAAAAAATATTTACGATTAAACATATATAAAATACAAAATAAAAAATATCAAATATAACATCACATACATATAATCATATAACATCATATAATACTTAACATACAATATAACATATATACAAAAACACTTAAATATACAACAAATTTTAACTACTAAATATACATAAAAACAATTTTATAACAAACATATATAATAAAACAAAATTTTTAATAAAATATTCAAATTTTAAGCATAACAATAAACAAAAATATATAAAATACAACATATAAGCATACATATTAATAAAAACTTATATACATAAATAGTATATATACATACTACATTATACATACATATGAAATTACTTATATTAATACATACATATATATATACTAATACTATATTACTCATACGATATATACATTATAATAGTATTATACATACTGCATACGTATTATACATACTCGTATAAAAATCTACGTTATATACTACATACTAAATATACAACAAATACTGTAAAAATTACATACTAATATGTTTTAAAAAACATAATAATACGTATAATCTTAATTATTTATACAACCCATACTACATTGTATATGACATAATCTATGTATATGTACATCAAAATACTATTAAACATACGATATATACATAATCGTTTATACATCATACATACATAATATAAAACTACATACGTATATATATATAATACATACATACATACGAAATATACATAATAATACATACGTATATATAATACATACGTATATATACATACTACAAAATGTATTATACTACTACATATGATATTACATAAATATTTTAATTATAACTAAACATAAAACCCAAATACTACAACATACATCGTATTTTTAACATACAACAAATGTATAAAAAATACATACATTGATATAACAACAACAACATTTGTATAAAAATTTAGGTATTATACATACACCATCTTTATATCATATATACATAGTATAATACTACATATTATACATACATAATATACATAGCAATTAATACATACTTTTTGTATATAACATAGCAATTACTACATAATAAGTAAAAAAATAGTAATATAAATAATATACAAAAATACTTAAAATATACAACAACATGCTTTAATAAAACATAATAGTTATATCATAATACATAATATTATACTACATACATACGTTACATACATACTATGTAATCATACATACATCCGTATTATCATCTACATCTATATAGAATACAGTGTATACATACATCGTATATATCAAAATTTACTATTTCCAAATCGTTTTTAAAATAAACATACGTTTTACACATCCCTAGTATTAACAACAGCGTATATATAAAAACCCTTATATATTTTACATACATCGTATATATAATCCAAGTATATACATCATACATATTATATTACATACAGCATACGATATATACATACAACAAAATATGTATACTACTCGTATTATAATAAAAAATAAATAATAATGGTTTATTGATTTTCATGCAGCCAAGGCTAAAAAAAAATTTACATAAAATACAGATAGAGAGAAAACTTATTACATAAAAAGATAAACAAAACTAACAAAGAAAACTAACAATAAATAACAACAAATTAAACAGATAAACAAACCCAAGTATAGAGGGGTACTGTGCTCCGGTGGTTAGCGGTCAGGGGGGCCCCTGATGGGCCCCATTTGTTGGCGGCGGTAGGGCCCGGCGAGGCGGCGGCGCGTCGGGGGGCCGGGGGGCACGGTGGCGTGTTTGGGCACAGCAATTTGACCAAAAATGCGCAGTGGGGTTGAGTAGGGAGGGCAGGGGGTGGGGCCCCAAAAGGGCAGCCGGGCCCCTCATAGGGTATAGACGGGGCCCGGAATGATCTTGGTGCCCTTTTCTGCACCCTCTCAAGTTGTAGAGTGGGTGCGGTGAGGGGGGGGACCAGGCGGGGAGGCGTGGGCAATTTAGGCAGGATGAATAGCCTGTAATATTTGAAGCTCCGGGGTGGAACGCCAAGCATTTGGGGCGAGGCATGGAAGCCTGTACGAGGCAGCCCCCAACGAGTCTTGGGAGGGGCGGCCCCGGGAAGTTTATCGCGTAGGTGACCCCCGAGCAGCTTGGGGAAAGGGACACGCGAGCGGAGGGTTTGTCTCGTGAGGAGGGCGAGGGGGGGGTTTTGGTGGGAAAAACGCATCAAAAATGACTTCTGGGATGGGGTGGACGTGATTTGCGGGGCCGGAGAGGAGGTTGTCGAGGGTGCGCTGGATGGCGGAGTGGTCAGGGCAGAAACTATCAATGGCGGCGGCACGGTCGAGTGTCCAGTATTTCCAACGATGCTCGATATCGAGGAAGGCGTAATATGCTGGAACATAGGGGGCCATTTAGTCCCTGGGGACTCCGCACGGAGTTGCAGAAGGGTGGAGACTTGACCCTTTCCTGTATATAACATAATACCAAAATACATTACATACATCCCTACGTATATATAAATCAAAAAACGTAATGTACACAAAATCATACGGATTATACTACAAAAACATAGTATACTACAATATACAACTTTAATACATACATCCGTTTTTAAAACATACATACATACATATATATACATACATTCATATGTATACATACATACATATGTATACATACATACATATATATACATACATATGTATACATACATACATATGTATATATACATACATACATATGTATATAAACATACATACAGTTTAAAATATCATACTACTATTTATATAATACTCATAATCAATATACATACATATACATATACATACATACATACATACGTATATATACATACATACATACATACGTATATATACATACATACATACATACGTATATATACATACATACAAACATACGTATATATACATACATACATACGTATATATACATACATACATGTATATATAAATGCATACATATGTATACAT
Organism: Penaeus monodon; assembly: GCF_015228065.2. NCBI lineage: Eukaryota > Metazoa > Arthropoda > Malacostraca > Decapoda > Penaeidae > Penaeus > Penaeus monodon. Next base: position 2,416,194 of record NC_051425.1, on the reverse strand, counting down.
ACATACATATGCATATATACATATATAAGTATACATACATATATACGTATACATACGTATATATACATATGTATATATACGTATGTATATAATACATACATACGTATATATACACACATACATACGATATACATACATACATACATATGTATATATACATACATACATACTTATATACACATACATACGTATAAATATATTTATACATACATATATATATATATTCATACATACGTATATATATATATTCATACATACGTATATATACATACATACAAACATACGTATATATACATACATACATACGTATATATAAATACATACATACATACATTCGCATATATACATACATACATACGTATATATACATACATATACATATATATGTATATATAGATACGTATACATATATACATATGTATACATACATGCATACGTATATATGCATACATACATACGTATCTATACATACATACATACATATGTATACATACATACATACATATACATACATACATACGTATATATACATACATACGTATATATACATACGTATAAACACATACGTATACATACATACATACATACGTATATATACATACATACGTATATATACATACATACGTATATATATTCATACATACGTATACATATACATACATACATACGTACATATACATACATACATACGTATATATACATACATACATACGTATATATACATACATACATATATATACATACATACGTATATATACATACATACGTATATATACATGCATATATATACATACGTATATATACATATATATGTATATATATATACATACATATGTATATATACATACATATGTATATATACATACATATATATAGATACACACATACATATATATAGATACATACATACATATATGTAGATACATACATACATATATATAGATAAATACATGCGTATATATACATGCGTATATATACATGCGTATATATACATGCGTATATATACATACATATGTATATATACATACATATGTATATATAATACATATGATATATAATACATATGTATATATACATACATATGTATATATACTACATATGTATATATACATACATATGATATATCCATACGTATATATACATAGTATATATTACATACTTTATATATACATAAGGGTATATATACATACGTATATATACCTACGTACGTATATATACATACATATATACGTATATATACATACATATATACGTATATATACATACATATATACGTATATATACATACGATTATATACATACATATATACATATATACATATATATACATACGAATATATACATGCATATATATACATGCATATATATATATCATCATCATCATCAAGGGGCTAACGCCGACGGGGGCGCATGCCGCTTCCACCCTTCGTTTCCGCCCGAGGATCCCCGAGGCGGTCTCCGGGCAGGCACACGGCCCATCTTATTCCTCACGAAGGTTCGTCGAGCTGCCCAAGCCATGATCTCCTAACGTCCCACGGGCCCCCTCCACCCGGGTTTGTCCGCAGAAGACAACCGGGTGGGAGGGTGTCCATAGGGGGGCCCGATAGGTGGCATATACCCGAGTTGGCGTCCCGGATTATGCAAGTAACAGGCCCCATCCATCCCCGGTGTAACCGCCGGTTCGAACGTGGCCCTCCACTGTACCCAGACCCGGGCGAAGGGACTTGTTAAAAAAGGCAAAAGGCGAGACCCCAAGGCACTGGATAGCGTCCAGGTTTCGTTCCATAGAAAAAAACGGAAGTTAAAGGGCCTTGAACACGCAGCTTGGCCCCTTCTGATAGGTACCCGACATCTAAAACGCTCTTGTTGATGAGTTCATGGTCCTTCCAGACCAATCCGTCTACTACTTCCGGTCTGAAAAACCCAGAGATTGGGACTACCTACCAAGGTTTTAAACTTTCTGTACTTAAACGTCCCGCCGCAAGAGGATCAAATAAAGGGGTTTTCCCCTAAAGGCCCCCAAAGTCCTGAATCTTGGTTTACCCGGGAGAGTTCTAAGCGAAGGGCTTCCCCTCATTCCCAAAGCATCAAGACCCGCCACAATGACTCCAAGGACTCAGATGGGGATGCAACTCGCGGAAAATCAAGGCCCGAGACCAAAATATTCCTATGTTGCTCCGCATGACTTTGGCTAGAGCTCTCCCCTTTTATCCAGTCCTAAAGTTTTTAAAAAAATGGGGTGCAAGGGACCAGACTTTTGCCCCCCCCTGAATTAACGGGGAAAAGAAGTTCAAACATCCCCCCAAAAATTTTACAGCACTTTCATCCCAGTATAGAGGCTTGCATCAGGCCAATAAATCGGTCGGAATTCCCCGGGCCCTCAGGCTCCCATAGCTTTCCCCGATGCACCGATTAAAACGCCTTTTTGAGGCGATGTAGGCTCAGCAACCCACGACCAAACCCCGAGGGCGCCAAAAATTATCAAAGCGCTAGTATACGGTCTTTGTGGATTTGCCGGGAGTAAATCCAGACGCTCCGGTCTCGGGGTTTTTTGTAGCTGGTTGGGGACCGTTTCAGAAGAATGTGACCGAACCGCCTGGTTTACTGAGCGGAATCCCAAAACGGTAGTGCTCAGCCCCCACGATCCCCTTTCCCCTTCCCCAGAGAGGGATGAACCCCCCTCAGCAGGTCAGGGGGAATGGTAAGACTCCCAAAGGCAGAACCCTGTATGCGGCCCCGGGCCAAGGTTACCCTCAGCCTTTAGCAGTTCAGCGGGGAATCAATAGCCTGCAGCTTTCCCACTCTTCAGCTTGGAATCGCCAGAAACCCCTTGTTAGGGGGAGGTTCCTCGCTGATGGGTGGGCCCGGCACGGAATGAAACGTTGCATCCAAGCTAACTGTTGGGGATCCACCGGTCACTGTTCAAATCCCACCCCAACGTTCCAACCCCAACATGATCGAATGACCACCCTCGCTGATCGGACTGCATTCATCTTTGAGGAGGGCTTGGGGTTCAGTTTTCTCAGGGCTGGTGGCAGGCGAAGGCTTTTACCAAGAAATGGCCTTCGACCTCCTCAGCAAGTTTTCCTGATAAAACGTTCCTTGTCCCTTTAGCAGGCCGACCCCTACGCACAGGGAACGAGCAAGACTTGATTCCCCCATTCCAGCCCGAGTTTGCGACACCTTCAGTGGCCCTCAAAATGTTCCAGGGAGTGGTATTCTGTCTTGTCCTTGGGCGTATGAAAATGGACTTGACTGTTCGAGTTTTACCATTTGAAGGACCCCCAGAGCAACTGGACCCGTCAGTTGCGGTTTTCTGAGAATCGGTCAGAGGCTGCCTTGGCGAACCCACGGGCACACTCCTCCTCCTTAGTCTGCCCAAGTAAAAACCCTTAGGGTGGCCACTGGGGGGCGGGGAGTTTTGAAGTGGCCCCAAAAGGGTAGCCAAAGCAGCCTATGGGGGTCCCAACAGAACTCAGCACTCCGGAAAACCCCGCGTTCTGGAGGATCCCCATCGCGGCTGAAAAGATGTGGTTATCTCCTTTGGCCAACTTTTACCCGTATCGCTGCCCCAAAGTCCAGCGATGCGAGTTGGAGCCCCCTGGTACCAGGAGCCAGGATCCCTTTTTGGGCCCTAGAAAAGTCCCGGAGAAGGGGGATTCTCCGCGGGATCATCCCGACCATGGGGGCCGACAGCATTGTAGCCAGCTCGGTCATACCGGGAACCGTTTTAAAAGTCGCCCAGAAAAATGAATGTCCCCGGGGGTAATCGTCTGCAAGATGCGAGTTTGGGGGTTTAGAACCCCTCTTTACATTGGTTTTATGACATCGGTAGGAGCGATACAGCAATAATAGACATAAAACCCAAAAGCATGTTTCACCCAAATGCCTGATCGTCATAAACCCGTGTCACCTCTACTACCGCAGGTTTTAAGTCGACGGGATGGTTGGCAACCCCCTGGAGGTGGTGACCATCGTGGGGCCCGAAAAGTAGGTGTAACCACCCCACACTGATGGGCCCGTACCAGGTCTTTCCCTCTGAAGGGCAGCCACCTCAATCCCTCGTTAAATTCCCGCGATAGTAGAGGTAAAACCGCTATCCTGCCAAGGACCTGTTTTCCAAGCGCCTACCCGAAAGACGCTGAGGGGGTTAACCCCGGGGTTCCCCCGGGTGCACGCCACCTCTGCCCCCCCCCAACACAGCCCCAGAAAAGGGGGTCGGCGGTGTGGGACCCCCCCTTTCCCACCTTGGGGTTTCCCCGAGGGCTTTCCCCCAAAAGCTTCATGGTGGGTTGGCGCCGTGGGGGCAGCGGGACAAAATTCCTCCCAAATCCTGCACCCCAACTTTTGCCCTCCCAGGGGGGAACCCCCAGCCCCTTACTTGCGGGGGGGAGGAAAACCCCCCCCCAGATTCATTTTTTCCGTGACGTGCCAAGGGTTTTGGGGGGGGGGGAAGGCCCCCCCTCCCGGCCCCCCCCAAACCCGGGTGGGGAGGGGGAAGGGGACGGAAAAATTTTTCCACCCCCTTGGGGGCCCTCTCCCCCGGGGTCCCTTGCTTTCCCAGTCCCCCCAAATTTTAGCCGGGACCGCAGACCTTTAAATGGGGGCCCGGGGGGAAAAACCCCTTTTTGGGGGGGGCCCGGGGGGGGACAGCGGAAGGGGCCCCTTTTTCCAAGGGCACCAGGGGGGGGAATCAAGCAAAGAACATAAAAATTAAATATTATAAAACCCTTTTTAAAAATAAGAAACCCAAATAAAAAAAAAAAAATTTTTAAAAAAAAAAAAAAAAAAAAAAAAAAAAAAAGAAGAAATAAAAAAAAAAAAGAATAAAGGAAAAAAAAAAAAAAAAAAAAAGGAAAGGGGAAAAAAAAAGAAAAAAAAAAAAAAAAAAAAAAATTTAAAATTTTAAGGGGAAAAAAATAAAAAAAAAAAAAAAAAAAAAAAAAAAAAAATAAAAAAAACAAAAAAAAAAAAAATTTTTTTAAAGAAAAAAAAAAAGAAAAAAAAAAAAAAAAAAAAAAAGAAAAAAAAAAAATTTAAAAAAGAAAAAATTAAAAAAAAATATAAATAAAAAAAGAAAGAAAAAAAATTTAAAAATTTTTAAGGGGAAAAAATTTTAAATAGGGGAAAAAAAATAAAAAAAATAATAAAAAAAAAAAAAAAATAAAAAAAAAATAAAAAAAAAAAATAAAAAAAAAAAAAAAAATTTTTTTTTTTAAAAAATAAAAAAAAAAAAGATTAAAAAATTTAAAATAGGGAAAAAAATATTATAAATATATAAAATATAAAAAAGATAAAATTTAAAAAACAAAAATAACAAAAAATAAAAAAAAATTTTTAAAACAAAAAAATAAAAAAAAAAAAAGAATAAGAAAAAAAATAAAAAAAACAAAAACAATTTAAAAAATAAAAAAAAAATAAAATAATAACAAAAGGGGAAAAAAAAAAATATTAAAAAAAAAAAAAAAGAATAAATACATAAAATAAAATAAAATAAACAAAAATTTTTAAAAAAAGAAAATACATATAAAATAAAAATTTTTTTAAAAAAATTATAACAAATAATTTTAAATAAATAAAGATTTTAAAAAATTTTATAAAAAAAAAAAACAAAAAAAATAAAAAATAAAAAATAAAATACAAAATAAACAAATTTAAAACAAAAAAATAATAAAAAAAAAATTAAAAAATACAAAATAAACAAAGAAAAAAGTATAAAAATAAAATATATAATAAATTTTAAAAAAAAAAATAAAAAAGAAAAACAAAAATTTTTTTTTCATAATAAATAAATAATATACAAAAAAAATTTAAAAAATATAATATTTAATTATTTAAAAATTTTTTTAAAAAAAATTTTTTTAAAACAAATAAAACCCAAAAATAATAAAAACATAAAAAATAAAAATTTTAAAAAAAATAATAAAAAATAAAAAAAAATAATATAAAAAACAAAAAAAAAATAATAAAAAAATAAAATTATATCAATAAAAATATTCAATAAAAATAAAAAAATTTAACCCTTTAAAATTTTAAAAAAATAAAAATTTTAAATCAAATATAAAAATAAAAAAAAAATATGAAAAACTAAATTTAAAAAAAAAATTTTAAAAAAATTTTTTAATAAAAAAAATAAAAAAAAATAAAAAAAAAATAAAATTTTTTAACAAACAAAATTTTTTTAAAAATATAAATTTATTTAAAAATATAAAAAATAACAAACTAAAAAAAATATAATTAAAAAAAAAAAATATAAGATAAAAAAAAATAAAAAATTTTAAAAAAAAATAAAAAAAAATAAAATTAAACAAAAATTTTTAAAAAAAAATTTTTCAAAATAAAATATACAAATTTTTAAAAATTTTAAAAAAAATTTGGTAAAAAAATAATTAAATATAATAAAAAATAAATCAAAATATTAAAAAAAAAAAAAATTTTAAAAATTTTAAAATTTTCATTAAATCAAAAATTTAAACTTTTATAAAAGTATAGGGAAAATAAAAAATTTTTTCCCCCTTTAATTTTCCCCTTTTTTATTAAATATAAAAATATTTCATAAAAGTTATTTAAAAAAAAAATAAAATTTTTTAACAAAAAAGGGAAATAAAAGACAAAATTAAAAAGGGCTAAAAATGAAATAAAAATAACATTAAAAATTAAAATAAATTTTTTAAATTAAACAAAAAGGGTTTTAACAAAAAAAAAAAATTTTATAAAACTAAAAAATTTTTTAAAATCAAGAAAAAATTTAAAAATAGCATAAATTAAATCAATTACAAAATTTTAAAAATACTGATAAACCCTTTTTAAATAATAAAATTTAAAAATATATTAAATTTTTAAATAATTTAAAATTTTTAAAAATTTTTTTAAATAAAAAGAAAAACATAGAAAAATTAAAAAAACGAAAAAAGGGGAAAAATTATACAAACATATAAAAACATTTTCTAGATAAAACATTAATTTTTAAAATTATTAAAAAAAATAATTTAAATAATTAAAATAAAAAAAAATATACTAAAATTTCAATAAAATTATCATATATTAAAAATTTTTTTTTTGGGGAAAATTTTAAATTTTTTAAAAAAAATAAAATTTTTTTAAAAAATTTTTTTAAAATTTTTTTAAAAAAATTTAAATTATACAAAATTCCAAAAATTCTTGATGTGTCTGACTTACGTCTTTGCAGTGATCGATTGCATTACCAATCACTTCGATTCTGCGCATGTTGCAATATCGAGAGCGATCCTCATGTGGTGGATGAACATCTTGAGTTCCCTGCAGCCACTATAACCTTACAGATATTGCAGAGTCCTTGAAGCCAAGTCGGGGATTTGCGAAGATCCAATAAATCAAAATAAAGCAACAATTCACAGTCAACGAAGGACATGCTGAAGCAGTCCAGGTGAATGAGGGCTGGTGAGCATTGGGTTTCCCGTGTTATAACCGTAGATGACATGCAGAAATCACTGCCACACCCGGAAAACGTCGATTTTTACAGGCCCGAAAGGAGGAGCAATGTAAGTGAAATCAAGGGTAGAAGTGGTGTGTGTAAGAGAATGTCATTCAAAGTTACCACCTTTACGGCAAAGGATCCGAATGCAATAATAGAGCCCAGACTTTGGGTTCAAATGTCTAATTTTCTTTTGTAATTTTGTTAGATTCGCAAAACTATGCTTTATTACAATTTATATTTTTTACGTCATGAGACAACGGTAAATATTAATCACGCTCAGGCATCCAATCGTATACTTTTACTGTAATGATGGTCACATTGAATCCCGATCGGATAGCGTAGTTATGCGTGGAGTTCGTGTGCAGGAATTGTCATGACAGTTCTCTTTTATAACATAGTGTCTCCCTTTCCTTTCTTAGAGACATTTTAGATCTAGACCAGGAAATGTGTACTGTAAAAGAATGGAAATACCAATCAGAAAAAGAGACAAAATCTGCTTGAATATCACAATCCCCAGCACCACCCTTACTAATAAAGTGAAAAAAAAAAGGGTTATCCCATTTTATCGTGCGGTAGAACCATTCACCTGACCACTTACTGCACAAAATATAAGCTCTATAAAATGAAACTGATATCAAGCCCAGATTCCAAGTTAAGGATGTGTTTTTGTCAAGGCACAGTAAAGCCTCGCCTTAGACGACTATCTGGTACAAATAATTAAGCTTATTAGTAAAAATCTAGCTGGCCAAAGCTCACGAGATTTGTTAATTGGTTCGACTCATTCTTCGTGTAACATCCAGAGATGTCCATGTTAGCATTGTAATACATTTTCTGCTAGAATTCATAGTAAATTAATGGATGGAGACTTTCAAACTCGAAATTTCTAAGTGTAAAACGTCACAAATTCTA
>NC_051425.1:2401254-2407729 GCF_015228065.2 Penaeus monodon | reverse complement strand
TTAAATTTTTTGTAAAATTTTTTAAGTATATTATATTTGTTTTTTATTTATATAATGTATATTATAAATTTTTTTATTTATATATATAATATGTATATTATATATTATTGTATATTATTTGGTTTTTTTATATTATATTATTATTAAATATGTATATGATAAAATATATATATATAATATATGTAATATATATATGTATATGTATATATATATATATATATGATATGTATATATATATGTATATGTATATATATGTATTTTATAAAATTATTAATAAATTATAATATAATTTTAATAATATTAAAAATTATATATAAAATTAAAATTATATATAAAATATTATTTTAATTATACATATACAACATATAAATACATATTATACATATATAATAACATATACAATACATAATATACATATACATATATACATATACATATACATACATATACATAATATACATATACATATACATATATATATATATACATATATACATATATATATACATATATACATATATATATACATATATACATATATATATACATATATACATATATATATATATATATATATATATATATCATAGAATGCTGATAAAATATAAAACAAAAAAAATATGCACCATAGTATGAGTATTTGTGTATACTGTGACGCATTTGCACCACGATCTCAATTTTTACGCCTTTCTTCTAACTATTTACTCGGCTGATAGCCTGCTGTATAAATGACATGGACTAATATCAAATACCATTATTCCATTTTAACTGATTTTTTTACCTTATTAAATCTGGAATTTCTATACTTTCCTATACATACATCGTAATTGTAAGGTGACTCCAGTGAAATTCAGGGTAGGCTGTTGTAACTTTATTATCATAGACGTTTCAACCTGGAAATGCACATATCTTAGAACAAATTTTATATGTTAATTTCTATCAGTTCTTAATTATCTGAGAAATGAAATACAAAAATATAACATTAATAAAGAAAATAATAAATACAATAAATTCCATAATAATAATTAATTCAACACACATTTAAGAACTTATAATACCAAATTAATAACAACACAAATGTGTATACCTCGAGTAAAGCAGTAAATCATACACACTTTCATTGTCAAGAAATTATAGACAAATAATAAATTTACTTACTCAATACCGCCTATCACTGGTGACCCCTCAAAACTCCTCACATCTGTGACAACAACTGAAACCAATACATGCATGTAATTTCTCTCTACATATATGAATATATAATAAAAAAAAACTGTTGAAACAAGATTATATTTACTCCTTCATATGCCTATCATACTTAGAACATACAATATTAATTGATTAGGAAAACACTGATTACTATTCAATTTTAATAATTAAAATAAAGAGATAACACATTATTGGTACTGACCTCGTACAAGAATCAAATCGTAAACAAAGGACTGGCCAAGGAGCGAACTGTCATGTACAAAACACGAATAAGGGGTTGAGAAACCAACGCCATCTATTGGCACAGCATAGAGGATACATTAATTTCTTTAATTATTACACAAACAAACAAATAATTACATAATATAATTGAAAGAAAACATCATACAACATAATAATTATAAACAATTCATATTCATTGTCGCTGACCATACAATAATTATCATTATGATTAACTTTTTTTTTTCAAGACTACTGGGTAATCTAATGTATTTTTTCTCTTAGAGAAATACGTGATTTTTGAGTTACAACGGCGTTACGTTATTTGAATATGGACTTTTTATTTTCAGATAATTACATATTGTCAAGTAAATCTTTGTTTAAATTCCAAAAAAATTTCTTGATGTGTCTGACTTACGTCTTTGCAGTGATCGATTGCATTACCAATCACTTCGATTCTGCGCATGTTGCAATATCGAGAGCGATCCTCATGTGGTGGATGAACATCTTGAGTTCCCTGCAGCCACTATAAACCTTACAGATATTGCAGAGTCCTTGAAGCCAAGTCGGGGATTTGCGAAGATCCAATAAATCAAATATAAGCAACAATTCACAGTCAACGAAGGACATGCTGAAGCAGTCCAGGTGAATGAGGGCTGGTGAGCATTGGGTTTCCCGTGTTATACCGTAGATGACATGCAGAAATCACTGCCAGCACCCGGTATACGTCGATTTTTACAGGCCCGAAAGGAGGAGCAATGTAAAGTGAAATCAAGGGTAGAAGTGTGTGTGTAAGAGAATGTCATGTCAAAGTTACCACCTTTACGGCAAAGGATCCGAATGCAATAATAGAGCCCAGACTTTGGGTTCAAATGTCTAATTTTCTTTTGTAATTTTGTTAGATTCTGCAAAACTATTGCTTATATTACAATTTTATATTTTTTTACGTCATGAGACAACGGTAAATATTAATCACGCTCAGGCATCCAATCGTATACTTTACTGTAATGATGGTCACATTGAATCCCGATCGGATAGCGTAGTTATGCGTGGAGTTCGTGTGCAGGAATTGTCATGAGCAGTTCTCTTTTATAACAATAGTGTCTCCCTTTCCCTTTCTTAGGAGACATTTTAGATCTAGACTAGTGAAATGTGTACTGTAAAAGAATGGAAATACCAATCAGAAAAAAGAGACAAAATCTGCTTGAATAACACAATCCCCCAGCACACCCATTACTATAAAGTGAAAAAAACAGGGTTATCCCATTTTATCGTGCGGTAGAACCATTCACCTGACCACTTACTGCACAAAATATAAGCTCTATAAAATGAAACTGATATCAAGCCCAGATTCCAAGTTAAGGATGTGTTTTTGTCAAGGCACAGTAAAGCCTCGCCTTAGACGACTATCTGGTACAAATAATTAAGCTTATTAGTAAAAATCTAGTCCTGGGCCACAAAAGTCTCCACAGAGATTTGTTAATTTGGTGTTCAGAACTCATTTCTTCGTGTAACAGTCCCAGAGATGTCCATGTTAGCAATTTGTAATACATTTTCCTGCTAAGACATTTCATAGGTAAATTAATGGATTGAGAAGACTTTAAACTCTTAAAAGGAAACCGAAAATTTGCAGTTAGTTTCACTATAATCATTCACAAAATATTAAAGAAGTAAAGAAAAAAAATTATGAATAGTGTTGAATTTCTTCAAAGAGAATATTGATACATTTATTTGTTATTTATTATTATTTTTTTTTTTAATCAGAATCCGAAAAGCTTCCTCACGTAGGTCACAGGATGTCTTTCCCAACATGGAAACTTCTTTCTATTGCTGCACTTGGAGGCTCTGGAGTCTTAAGCTCTTAAATGCAGCAGAGGGCAAGCATGACAGATACTCTATGCTTACCAGATGACAAATAGATGGAGGCTTCATTTTTTCCGATGGTTTTCTTGTCTTTGGGTTTGAAGAGGGTTAAACGTCTCGAATGTGTTATAAGACGAAATGGACAACTTTGCAGTAAAACCAGTGCATATATGTTTCATATGAGTAAGGAGTGATGGCCAAAAGAAAAAGAAAATAAAAATCATTAAAATACAAATAACATAACGGTGACACGCTATGCCATTACTATGTTATGGCACACACACACACACACACATACACATATATATATATACATATAAATACACACACACACACACACACACAGATCTATATATATATATATATATATATATATATATATATATATATATATATATACATATATATATATACATATATATATATTGTTTATTTATTTATTCATATACATATATATATATATATATATATATATATATATATGTATGGATACAACACACACACACACACACACACACACGCACACGCACACGCACACGCACACGCACACGCACACACACATTCACACACACACAAACACACACACACACACACACACACACAGCCTACAATTGTTAAACAGTGATAAGAAAGATTTAAATGCTTGAAAAAAAGACAACCGATATTTACACATGGGGCGACCAATACGCCTCAATAAATAAAGCAATCATAATATGTCCACCATTTTGAGTGAATCTATGTTGTTAAAAAAAAAATCAATGAATTAAATAATGTTCAGGTTCGCTCGAACACCCAAAGCCCAGCGTAGCAGCGGAATCGAACGAGCACGAAACCTCGACTCGATTCAAAACATTGCGCCAATATTTTTCACCAACTTCCATGTTTTCGCCGCACGTACTCGCTGGGGGAAATGCGACACGAAAAGGCACTCTACATGCTTCTAACCCTTTAAAATCGCGCTGCTACTCTTATAAAAGCCTGTGCATCGGAGGCAAAAAACACGTGCCATTTTCTACATTGGAGAAGTAATAATTGCATAGTACTTTGAGGTTAAGTCAAGTATAACTCCGGAAGGACAGTGGGTGACAGAAAAGGGAAGACGGTCAGTATATGTGTATATGATTTTTCTTTTTTTTTTAAGAAGGGTAATTGTAAGGGAAAAAACTATGCGAATTGCACAAACAATATATAAATATATATATATATATATATATATATATATATATATATATATATATATATAAATATATATATATATATATATATATATATATAATATATATATATATATATATTATATATATATATATATATATATATATATATATTGATTTATATATAAAAATATATATATATATATATTATATATATATATATATATATATTATATATATATATATATATAAACATCATACACAATAATAATTATATATATTAATATATATATTATAGTATATATATTGTATATATTGTGTGTGGTGTTTTTTGTGTAGGTGTGTGTGTGGGATGTGCGTGTGTGAGGTTTATTTATTTATATATATATATATATATATATATATATATTTATAAATTATATTAATATGTATATTAGTATAGTTATATATATATATATATATCTATATATATACTAGTTATTATATATATTATTTATAATATATACGACCCCACGTCTTAGCGGTTCTTACTCATCCACCTAGCTCGAAGCGCCTTGTTTAGATATCATGTGCGTGACCTGGTGAGGAGTTTGATTTTCCTTTGATAGGATCAGAGTTAAAGTTTACGTGATTATGTAGTCTTTAAATAGGTAGAATTGGTGATGGTTTCTTTGTTTATGTTTTCATTGTAAATATATTCCTTTAGTAAATAACTACGCGTGTATTTTTACTTTGTTCTTTCTTTAGAAAATAGCAAACCGAATTTCCTGAATAAAACGAAAGGTATAGTTGAATTAAGTTCCGAAAAACAATGATATAAGGGATTAAAGATACATTTTATTACATTAGAATAATAATATCAAGTGACTATGTAAGATACTTAATTACCTGTCTAAATAAACATGGAAACGTCTGAGAAGTAGGTATAATAACGAAATGAGGAAACATGCTGAGACCCAACGATGATTGAGCATTCTGAACAATCTTTATCTACGACGGGAGTTGAGCTTGGCCATATAGGGCCATTCTGTAACTGGCCACTGCTCGCTGACACACTCTAGAAGTGATAAAGTGCACACCCACACACACACACACACACACACACACACACACACACACACACACACACACACACACACACACACACACATAGAGAGAGAGAGAGAGATAAATAGAGAAAGAGAAATAAATAAATTAAGATGAAAATGTATACATACATATACAAAAGGAAACACACACAAATATATATTCAAAAAAAATCTATCTATCTATCAATCTATACACACACTCACACACACACACACACTCACATACACACACACACTTATACATATATATATATATATATATATATATATATATATATATATATATATATATATATATATATATATATATATATATATATATATATAAATAGACAAAGAGATAGAAATAAATTAAATTGAAAATGTATACATACATACAGAAAAAGCAACACACACAAATATACATTTAAAAAAAATCTATATCTATCTATATACATACAAACACACACACACACACACACACACACACTGTGAGGTTGGAAACCTCTTCTCCTGCCACAACCTGCAACCTGTCTCCAGCTCCCGCAACATGCATCCTCACCCCGTCTCTCACGCACCCTCACCCCGTCTCTCACGCATCCTCACCCCGTCTCTCACGCACCCTCACCCCGTCTCTCACGCATCCTCACCCCGTCTCTCACGCACCCTCACCCCCTAATTCTCACATACCTGAGGCTTTCCTTGTACTGCTCTTTCGAATTTCCTAAATCCTTCCAATCCTGGCCGTTACCGCCCTTCCTTGCCCTTATCCTACAGGACCCACCACTGCCGTCTGACCCTACACACACACACGCGCACACACATACATGCATGTACGAACACTGTACGTTCAGAGATGTACACACGGGGAATGATACTCTTGAAGGGTTCATGCTATGCATGTCAGTGTAAGCTTGTCTTTGTCGTGGCTATTTTAGCACTTAATTTGTTTTGTTTTTCACT
>NC_051425.1:2383754-2388754 GCF_015228065.2 Penaeus monodon | reverse complement strand
GCTTTGCTTATTTTCTAGTTTTCTTTGATTCGACATTGTTCTTCCTACTCAGTGTTTCTTTGATTGTCCCTCGTTATTCCTTTTTTTTTGTGATTTTCCCGCGCTTTTCATATTTTATTGACTTTGGTCCCTCCATGTTCTTCATTTTCCATTTTTCTGTGAATATGCTTTGTTCTTCATTTTCTATGTTCTATTCTATCTGTTCTTCCTTTTTCATTTCCATTTTAAAAAATTTTCCCTTGTTCTACTCTGATTTTCATGTTCCTTTTTTCTTTGGATCTGTCTTGTTCTCCATTTTCTATTTTTGGTTGATTCTTCTTTGTTCTTCATTTCTATTTTCATTTAATTGTATTTTTTTCGGTTTTCTCTCATTCTGCTTTGCCGTTCATTTTTTTTTTCATTGTTTCTCCCTCATTTTTCATTTTCTTTGATCCTCCCTTGTTCTTCATACATATTTTCTTCTGTTCTGCCTTGTCTTTAATTTATGTGTTTCTTTAATTCTATTTGCGTCGCAATATACATTAAGGAATTAGAGAGAGAGAGAGAGAGAGAGAGAGAGAGAGAGAGAGAGAGAGAGAGAGAGAGAAGAGCAGAGAGAGAGAGAGAAGAGAGAGAGAGAGAGAGAGAAGAGAGAGAGAGAGAGAGAGAGAGAGAGAGAGAGAGAGAGAGAGAGAGAGAGAGAGAGAGAGAGAGAGAGAGAGATTTTAAGGGTAAAGTTAAACCCAATACAAGGAAAGTAGGTAGGGCAACGAGGCAGGAAAACAACGCCAAAAGAAATCCCTGCAGTGCGAGGAGCAGAGAAGAGAAAAAGGATTAAGGCGAAAGAGCCGGCCTGTTGTGCAGCAGCCATTACCGTGAGCCAGACTGGGCCATCAATGCAAACGAGGAGCCGAGTTTGTTTTTGCTTTTGAAATGCCTTTGGCTCTCCGGGCCGCTCTCTCTCGAGTTTTCCCTGACGAGATCATTGTGTTTAGCAGCCAATTACTTTCGCTTCCGAAAACGCAATCGCAACTTACACAATCATTTATATATATAAATATATATATATATATATATATATATATATATATATATATATATATATATATATATATATATATATATGTACAGTATGTCTCTATCTCTCTATATATACATATTTATATACATATATGTATATACATGATTATATATATATATACATACATACATGCATATATATATATACATATATATATATATATATATATATATATATATATATACATATATAAAACAGTAGTATGAAAATAAACATACACATACACACACACACACACACAAACACACACACACACACACACACCTCTCTACCATTACTCTACTATGAGAGCGTAGGTAAATTCAGTAGCACATTCCTTTAGTTGAGTGTATGGTACATTAATTGGCCGAGATTCGAGTTTCCCTGGTCATGGAGGGTTGTTATATATCTATATCAATGCATTATTGGATTATTTCATCTCTCATGCACACACACACACACACACACACACACACACACACACACACACACACACACACACATATATATATATATAAATAAATATATATATATATATATATATATATATATATATATAATCCATAATAATCCACTCAGGCGTCGTATCGTAAATATGAGGAGGTAGACGAACTTCTTTTTCTTAGCTTTATCCCATTTCTATATGAGGTCGCCATGATGATTTGGTTCTGGCAGATATCTTTTATGGCCGGATGCCCTTCCTGACGCCAACCCTTCTCCACTCACCCGGGCCCGGGACCGGCACCGACTTGGGCTGTCTTGCCCACCCAGTGGCTAGGTAGGCAATCGAGGTGAAGCTCCTTGCCCAAGAGAACAACGCACCGTCCGGTGACTCGAACCCTCGAACTCAGATTTCCGTCGTGACAGTCTTGAGTCCGATGCTCTAACCACTCGGCCACCGCGGGAAGAGGTAGACTAACACAGTCGTGAAAAATTCAAGTTTATCAAACGTTTCGAAGGCAAAAACTAGACCTCCATCATCAGTTCTGTCAAAAAGAACCATTTAAAGTCAGTTAGACAATAATACATACAGATGTTTGGTTTTGAACTTTAAGTCTATTACAAAATTACAAAAATTACAAATACGTAAAAGTAACATAAACATATAAATATATGACAGCAAAATTTCTGGTTCCTATCATATCCCTTCTAACCACCAATTTTGCTTACTTGCTTGCTTGCTTGCTTGAGATTTGCGAAGTTCTGGCTTCGCCCGGGCCTTTCACTTATGGCCCGGCCTGTGTCAGCTTTTTATGGCTGTCTCATTTGTTTGTCTGACACTCGGTGCTTACCGTGGCGAACCACCAATCAGTACACAAACGAAAATTCTAATACCTTTGTAAATGAAATGACATCCCTTAAGCTTCAACAACCAATCACTATGGCAAGTTTCGATGTCATTGTTCACTAATCTTCCTCTTCATGAAACAACAGATTTAACAGTCAACAAACTAAACAGCACACATCTCAAAGAATTTGGCCTATCAAAAGATAACTTTAAGAAAATACTTGAGATTGCAGCCACTTCCGCGGTTTTTACTATTGATGATTGTTTATACAGTCAAACAGACGGTGTAGCGATGGGTTCCCCATTAGGCCCTTCTTACGCTAAGGCATTCCCTTGTTACATTGAACATAACTGGCCTGAATAATGCCCGCCTGTATATAAATCCGTTCATTATCGTCGATAAATCGTTGATACCTTTCTCCTTTTCAAACACCCCACGCACGTAAACCTGTTTCTGAACTATCTCAATTCGAAACACCCGAGCATCAAATTTACCTGTGAGATGCAAGAAAACAATCAATTACCATTTTTGGAGACGCTAATCACCCAGAACAGTGGCACCTTCCATACAAGTATTTGTCGAAAGTCAACATTCAGTGGCCTCGGACTTCATTTACGTACCTACATTCCATATCTATATAAAATGAACAACATCAAAACTCGAATCACTCGAGTCTATAACCTGTGTAGCAACTGGTCAACTTTTCATGACGAAATTATTTTTCTTAAAGAATTCTTTACAACAAATGTGTGCCCTTCGTTCTTATTTGATCAAATTACTAAAACTTTTCTTTGTAAACCATTCTCAAGCCAACTCAAAGCCCTTACTGTTAAAAAAGACCACATATCTCATGGAATATATATATATATATATATATATATATATATATATATATATATATATATATATATATATGCATATGGATGTGTGTGCACACACTCATACATGTTTGTATGTATTCTTATTCATGGTATATGTGTGTGTGTGTGTGCGTGTGTGTGTGTGTGTGTGTGTGTGTGTGTGTGTGTGTGTGTGTGTGTGTGTGTGTGTGTGTGTGTGTGTGTGTGTGTGTGTGTGTGTTGAAAAAAACACTTGCTTTCTTTTCATTTTTAAGACCTTCCGGCGACCTTTAGGAAAACCCTCGCTACCCCCATGGGGTTGGGAACTATTGCCCTAAATACCTAATCTCGTCTACTACTTCTAACGGTTCACTCTTTCTGTATATCTGTTCAAAGTGAACTCTCCTCTTGAGCATAAACTTCGACTTTTTCATCTCAAGTCCAACTGCAAATCCTGGATAGTTCAGGTGCATGGAGCTATAGGTTGCTGTCCCAACTTCATATATATTTCCAATATTTCTGACTTAACAATATGATACGACGACGAAAACGTTTTGAAAAAGGGATATAAAATCGACCTGAAATTGGTAAACATGTATGTATGATCCAAGTAACCTATAGCTTAAATTACATGATAAAGATTTTGTGTGAAAATTCAAGCAAACCGAAGAGGAAATACTAAAGATTTTGCTATTGCGTTATACTTTTAATAATTCGTGTTACCGGCACCAAGCCTATTTGATATGGATTCCACTAATAACGTTGTTAACTCACGTGGTCTGCAGAGCACAATCGCTCTCATGCTGTAATTGCTTTGATGATTTGACGATTGAGTTGTATGATCTTGGGGGAAGTCTCGGCCTATGGATGCCAGATATTCTCAATGGGCTTGAGATCTGGCGATTTTGACAGATGTGGCACAGCGTAATCTCGGGATGTTGCCGAAATCACGCCTTCACGACACTGCTTGTGTGGATGGGGACCTTTCCATTGACGAGGAAAGGCGACTCTGGCTTGATGACCATCTCAACGATGGTAGAAGCACCTCGTCCAGCATTTCCATGTAGGTATTTGTTAGGGACTGCCAGCCCTGACATCTGTCAACTCCTCGACGCCGCCGCTGTGCATCCACCAAAACAGCCCAGCGGTGTCTGACAATCTGCGTGTTGCAGCATAAAGTCCCATCGGATGTTGCTAGCAAAACAAAAGGGGCCCTCATTCCTTGCAGCAGTTTGGCCTGTTTCAAAAAAAAAATAATAATAATAATGGTAAGGGGACGAGGCACTAACTACTGCGCGTGCACCCTTCTTAACTCAGTCAGCTGTAGGGCTAGTTGCCACATAATACCAAATTATTTTCATTAACTCATGGTATTCGTGCATTTCCATGCAAACTTACTACTTGTCCTTCACATACCAAATTGATTTATAGTTTGGAATGACATATACTTCATCTTCTTTCGTCGTGCATCTACATATGTGTGTGTGTGTGTGTGTGTGTGTGTGTGTGTGTGTGTGTGTGTGTGTGTGTGTGTGTGTGTGTGTGTGTGTGTGTGTGTGTGTGTGTGTGTGTGTGTGTGTGCATATATATATACGTACATATATATACTGTATTTATATATACTCAAGAAACCTATACATACATTCATATATATAATATATATATATATATATATATATATATATATATATATATATATATATATATATGAATGTATGTATAGATTTATTGAGTATATAAAAATACAGTGTATATATATATATATATATATATATATATATATATATATATATGCATTCATGCATGTATGGATATATGTATGTATGTATGTAT
>NC_051425.1:2363754-2371254 GCF_015228065.2 Penaeus monodon | reverse complement strand
TAGTCTCGCCCCTGCCAAGCTCTGAGACACGTGGGCCATACATATGGTGCTTACACGCAAATTTTGTTGTGTGCAATGAGCACTGCGCTGACGTACCTCCATTCTTTAGCGTGGCAGGCATGGCGGGTGCTGATTTGGATCACAATCGCGAAAATTTGTGTCAGTTTTGACATTAAATAGGCTTCCTTATTTTTTTTTTTTTTTTTTTTACACTTTTTGAGGGGGGAGGGAGTCTCCAAAATTGTATGTTTTGTACACTTGTGACAATGTCGAAAATTGAGGACACCACAAAGTAAATATCTTAAAATCATCATTATTGTTGCTGTTAATAGCAGTGGGGAATCATTATCCTCGTCATCGTCAACATCCTCATGTCATTATGATATGATCACTGTCATTTCTACAGTACAACTACTACTAATGATAATATTACAGTGGTGATGATAATCATTAATATTATTATTGTTGTTATCAATATTATTGATATGATATAATTATTACCATTGTTATCATTATTTTACAATTGTTATCATAATTATTGCTATTATCATTATGCTTATTATCATTATCATTATTTATTGTTATCACCATTACCATTATCATTTTTTTCTTGTTATCATTTGTCATCATTATTTTCATAACTGATATTAATACTTATGCCATTATTATAATTTGTTATTGTTATTCTTAGTAGTGATATTAGTGTTACTTTACTATATTTTCATTATAGAATTGTATTATCATTATCATATCTATTGTCACTTTCATCATTAATATTTTCATCGTCATTTAGATTACTTTTCCTACTGCTACTACTACTACTACCACTACTTGTTTTATTATTTTACATTACTATAACTAATAGTGTCATTATTATTGATTTTCATTGTGATTATAGAAGAGATAATATCAACAATAGCAGAATTATCTTTTTCGTTGTCATTTTTAATATTTATGAAATTCTAATCGCTGCTGTTATTGGTAATGATACTTTTATCCTTATGAGATACATACTTGTCATCATGACTTTCGTAAGCTGTAAAGTGCTCCGTCTTGAGGACTTCGTTGTACGTCCCATATCACGGAGCAACAACACGTCAACATGGCTGAGTCGCCGAAAGGAACGTTCAGGCAGCCAATCAGTCGGAACGGTAGCTTGCCCCACTTGGCTGGCTCTCGACGCACAAACAAATACCAGACCCTCTTTCTCTTCTCCCCCCCCACTCTCTCCCTCTCTGTCTGTCTGTCTGTCTGTCTGTCTCTCTCTCTCTCTCTCTCTCTCTCTCTCTCTCTCTCTCTCTCTCTCTCTCTCTCTCTCTCTCTCTCTCTCTCTCTCTCTCTCTCTTCTCTCTCTCTCTCTCTCTTCTCTTCTCTTCTCTCTTTTTTTTTTTTTTTTTTTTTTTTTTTTTTTTTTTTTTTTTTGTGTGTGTGTGTGTGTGTGTGTGTGTGTGTGTGTGTGTGTGTGTGTGTGTGTGTGTGTGTGTGTGTGTGTGTGTGTGTGTGTGTATGCTTCAACAGATTTGTTAAATTCATCCCTCCCCCTTCCTTCTCATAATACAGCTACTCCCTCGACCTTATTTCACACCGAAATGTGATCCTTTGCTTCCCTATTATGAATTATGCACAGCCTTCACTTAATGCCCAGAACACCTCCTCGTTCCCTGCCCTAACCATCCTTCACACAACCTCTTACAACACCTTACAAGGAGCTTCATCATTTCTCACATCCAATATAATTTCCCCTTAACAATAAATCCAAGACCCTTCTACCTATTTTTTTTCTCCGTCAGCGGAACTACTGCTTTCTCACTTAGATCTTACAAATTCTAGATCACGTAAATTGTCTCCCTTATTTTATGATTGCAATCGGTGGGCTTTACATGTATCTTAGAGCCCGAATAGCTATTACTGCAAGCCTATTTATTACATCTATAAATTTCAGGAAGTACTGCGTTCTAGATTATTTATAAATGCGTCGTAGTCTAGCACATTGGTCTCTCGCCTAATGCCCTTAATGCGACTTCCATGAATATCTAAATAGCTTGAGACTTAGCATTTAAAGTGAACATTAATACTGGTTCCTAATCGCATAAATCTGACTTAATGAATAAGTAAACAAAGAGTAAATAGATAAATAGGTAAGTGAATAACCAAATATATATAGAGATTTATGAATGATCAACTGTGATTATATGATGAGACAAATAGAGACTACTATCATCACCCCGCTTCATATATGCCCTGAAACCACGCCCCTTTTTCATAGCTCAGTAGCTGGGTGGTTAACACACTGAGTTCGTCTGGCCGTGCTCTTGATCATACTGTATTCACAGTTTTATATTCTGAGACATTTTTTTCTGTGTATCAGTTGTTAACATTTTAGCGCTTTGAAGGTGTTAAAAATTGTATTATATGAATTGTATTCCAATCAGTGTTAAGGCCAGATATTGAAATGAAGTCATTATTCCTTTGACTTTTAGAAAATATAAACTAAGCAGAAACGAATGAGACCAAAAATAGATCACTACAGCCATCACCTACAATTCGTGTAAAGTTCTCTATATCCATATTTATTATAAATCATATTATAGAATACAATGAAAGATAAAATAAATAACATGAAGAGGCTATTTGAAGCTTTTTTGCTGCCGATTTTATAAATACTTGATACTACTTAGCGTTGGTGGTATCAAAACTAGTATTATACTATAGTGTTTACATTTTTGGCAGCAGTAATTACTGAATATTTGATTTAATAGAATTTCCTTTTTTTAGGTTCTCCTGAAATATCATATGATCTTTAAATGACAGATAACAAATTTGCAAATATAATTAAGTTACAAGATAATATAACTATAGAATCTTAAACTACATAGTTTTATTTCGTTAAAGTCATTTACATTAAATTGCAAATACATTTTCTCATAAAAAAGCGGAGTTGCAAATACTTCCCTTATTTTTTTTCTCTCTCTCATGCACGTTCAAGCTTCAAAAACTGCTGTGAAATACTTTCAACGCCTTCTAATAGTAAATATTGAAATACTTTCTGCATAACCACCTTCTTAATAAAGCTACTGTTAAGTAAAAGAAAAAAAAATTAATAACATTACATATTGATTAAACTATACATAGACATTGGAGTCTTCGGCTAACTAACCTTCACAAAAAAGAAAAAAAATCTTCATAGAAAGTTAGACTTCAAATACAGTTCGTAGCTTTATCATGAATCTAAACCTTGATAAAACATTTTAGCTATAATTTCTTTCATCACATCATCTGTTGCATTACCCTTGACCTTTCAAAGTCTGACTGAATTTGTGTCGAGAATGAACTGAGAGTATGTAATTCCTCTCCACTCCAACCCACATATAGTGTATAATACACTTACTAATCCAGTGCTTACAGGAGAACTCCTAATATTCGTTTTAATTCTTTGTTACTTATTGAAAATTCTTTCAACAGACTTAATTGAGTTAGGCAATGCCTTTCTCAACTACTATAGCAAGATTTGAGAATTTTGATTCTCAATTCTTTATTTTCAACACAAATCGTCCTGAATTTAGCAAAACCGATCTCTTCCTTAAACATTCTTTCTCCCCACTCCATATCTGCCTTCTTTTTTGAACATCAACTAGATAAGAGAAACCGTTCCCTGAACTGCAAAGTTTTCTTTTCACTGCATTTTCTGACTTTATATAAAAAAAACAATAATAAATAAATAAGTAAAAGAGAATTATAACCATAGGATCCACCTTAGCCCTGTGTGATGGATACTATCATTTTCAATCAAGACCGCCTGATAAGGCTGCTTAACGTTTTTGATATCAACAGCTTTATGACTATGACCGTTGCATTCTTCGTAGAGCACTAAAGTATTTTGTAGTTTCCAACGGAACGCAAAGCAGTTGTATGAAATTCAGAGTCTTTGTAACATGGAGCTCTCCCATGGTGGATACGATAAAATGCAAAACTTCAAGCATACTTCCACTTTCCATATGAAGAACAACAGATGTAATAAGAAAATAACAATGGTTTATCAGAATCTGAGACATATATTTGAAAGCTACTACCACTGATCAATAGGGATTTCCATCACAAGTAATTTTCCTTAAAGTCTAAATCCAAATAAGTCTAAATATATTTCTCACAGATAAGGTTTCCTTTTATGTCAAAACTTTAGTGCTAACATTCATTCTGATTCCTTTCTGAACAATATATGTGAGATAACAAAATATATGACTTTCTTAACATGTATTCATTTTAAACATGATACAATGAAAAATACTTTCTGATAGCATTGTTGCATAATGGAACTCTACGCATTAGACACATTATATGGTCTATATTGTTTTATGTGGTTCTTTCTTTTTGCAAGGTCTGAAAAATCAACAGATTCTGGCATATGTTGCGCCTGGTCCACACGGATTTTCTTAGGGATGTTTTCTTTAAGCTGGAGGGGTTTAATCACTTTTCCTCTATTTCGTTCCATTCGCTGCAATAAAATCAGCTATAGATCTTCTGAAGGCTTTGAGCTGCATCACCATTTTTTTTTTCTGATCAACTTCAAATAAAGATTTTAACATATCTTTTTAACATATCTTTTCCAATCCACCACAACAGCAAGTGCATAAACATAAACCGCACTGCCGTCTTTATTGCGGTTACTAATGTATGTTCTCAATGATGGATCAGCTTTGTTGTCCATCCACTTTGCGCATGATACACCAGATGGATTCACAGTCTGATCAGCCCCGTCCTCTACTTGGGTGCTGATCAGGTAACAACTACATTATCTGATAACGTTATCAAGCGTTTTTTTTAACCAAAGAATGTGATGAAAAGAAGTTCTCAGCAGAAATCTAGTAATCATTGTCTATCAGTGACTTTGACAACTAGATAACAACTCTTTCTCCAAAGACTAACAATTGTTTTCATATCACGCAATATTCTTCTGATATTTGGTTGACTATTTAAGATTATCATCAGCAGATGTCATTAGCGGTGAATACCTTACTATTCAAAACGTTAAAAATTCTTCAGCCAATACACTCTTCAGTGTATATCGAGGAGACAAGTACATACGTCTTTGGCGAGAATGCTGCAAATCGTTCCACTACATGGGCGACTGTTAATGGCTCTTGACAGCCCTTTAGCCATCGGACGATGAGTCAGTCTTGCGTGACCGATTTTCAGCCTTGTTAACACAACTTCTACTTGTCTGTTGGGAAGGACGCTGGTCACCCAACTGCCAAGATCACCTCTAATCTCTGGCTGTTTATTTCTAGAGGTATGCCTCCTTTGCTCCCTCCCTTCTGGTGCTGGGTTTCAAGTCAAGGTGTGGGAGAGGAGAGAGCATCACAGGATAAAGATAGAAGTCCGATATGTAAAGCTTAGCCTCGCCCGGGCTATGTCCATGAGGGGAGCCCGGCCTGTGTCGACTAGCTGGTGCTGACTCGGTTGAATCTAGTCCTTACCCGCCGTAGTGCCCAGCCACAGCAGTAACCTCTAGGAGACAATTGTAACTTCTCGCGCCTGGGCGGGACGCGAACCGCCGACTCCTCGGATGAGAGGCCGATACGTTACCACTGTATTAGCCCGGAGGCTGCATCACAGGACTGAGCGCAGCTGCCTTGGCCTTCTGATTAGCTCGCTCATTCCCACGGATACCAAAATGCGCTGGCACCCAACACAGTTATCTTCTTACGTAATGACATGTCTGCAAGCCAACCGTGACCTCCCTGTTATCAGCCCCTACCCACACTTTATGGTCTTTTTTATGGGCATTAGGTGTAAAAATTGTTTTATGGTTCTACTTCCCTTGAACTTGATCATGCTTTCATCACTAGGCTGAATTTAACTTGGATTGTAACTAATTTGGAATTATTTGTTCAGATGATCGATGTGAGGTCAGATAATAGTTGTAGCCATTTTATCGTTGATATTAATGTGAAGATTTGTAATAAACAAAATATATATGTCTTGTTGCATGTTATCTCTAGAACAGGTACTTTGCCTTTTCATTACCCACCAGAAGATTTAATTCTAAAAATGTCTTCAAATCTCAGACAGTTGTTTGTTTGAAGGGTTCCCATTTTGAACAGCAAAAAGAATTGTTTGATAACAACTTTTTCTAGCATTTCTAAGTCAATAAGTTTATAAGACACAACAAAAGGTGTTTTTTCTCTCAGGACGGTCATAACTGATGATGGCTCTGACCGTTCACCAAGGAAATGGGCCAAATGCACATCATATATCAGTTTTCTCTATCTTGGCTAAAAGTCACATAATCCTTGATTCTCATTGCTACCATTATTACTATTGCTACTATTAATAATATTTGTGTTGTTGTTATAAGTATTAATAGTATAATTATGATTACAATTTATTATTACTGCTATTATCATCACTTTTATCTGTCTGTGATTATTGTAATTATTATCATTATTACCTAAATTTTTATTATCATTATTACATGTCTGTTATCAATATTGTTATCATCATCATCACATCATCATCATTACCATCATCATCAGCAGCAGTAGCAGAAACAGTAACATCATTATTATCATTCTTATTACTGTTAACATTACTACTATTTTCCGTATCATTGGTAGTATTATCATCTTAATTATCATTATTATTAGAATTAATCATTATTTTTATTACTATTTATCTTTTATTATTATTATTATTATTATTATTATTATTATTATTATTATTATTATCATTATTATTATTATTATTATTATTATTATTATTACTATATCATCATCAATCATCATCATTACTATTATAACTTTTTTTGATTTATTACTATTGTTTTAATTATTGTCATTGTTATTATTGACAATATGACTATTGTCATATTGTCAATAACTATTGTCAGCAGCGTTATTTGCTGTATCATGAATGTGATTCTCATCATTAGAAATTCACTTTTCGTACGGTATCAGTTATTAGTAATGTCATATCTTCCGATGGAATTTGAGCCAAAGCTTCCTATCCCAGTATGAATGTTCTCGTTACCAATGCATCCTCCACGAGTGTCAATAGATGAGGCACTCTGACCTCCACGTCTTATCAGGGCATACACACTTTTCTCCAGAATTTATGGTATAAGTCACATTATGGTGAATCATGGGGTAGGTCCTTAAAGTTGAGGGTTCCCGCTAGCTCTGTGTATCTCTCTCTCTCTCTCTCTCTCTCTCTCTCTCTCTCTCTCTCTCTCTATCTATCTATCTATCTATCTATCTATTCTCTCTCTCTCTCTCTCTCTCTCTCTCTCTCTCTCTCTCTCTCTATATATATATATATATATATATATATATATATATATATATATATATATATATATGTATATATATACGCATATATATATATATATATATATATATATATATATATATATATATATATATATATATATATATATATATATGTATATATATACATATCAGTCCACAAGATGTGTGCTATGATTTGCATACGAAAAGGTACACA
>NC_051425.1:2348754-2358754 GCF_015228065.2 Penaeus monodon | reverse complement strand
TTTTGAAATGCTGGTATTTTGGAGTTGTTTAAGTTGGCATGGTACCATCTCAAGGTAAAGCTAAATGTGGCTAACCTTTTGCGAAGTTTCCACTGCCAGGTTTATGGGCACGATGCCAATTCTTTCCATCTTAGGGAAAATGGACTATCAAGATTGTTTCTAAAGTGTGGCACAACAGGTCATCAAGGAGATGACAACTGTCCAGGTCCAGTATTATGTTATCACTGCAAAGAAGCCCATGAAGCTCCTTCAAATCAGTGTAACAAATTTGAAAAAGAAGTATTAGTAATAAGGATCAAAGAGATCGTGGTTGCGTTTTATTTGCACAATCAAGTAAGTCCTTTGTCTCAGTTTTAGTCCAATCTCCTTCCCGTCATCTCTTAACCTCCAATACTTCTTGCACCATTCACTCTGCACAAGAGTTCGACCTCAGTCCTCAAAGGAAGCTTCAAATCCAGAAACTGCCTCAGGTGAGTTGATCCACCATATGCGGCGTAGGAGTGAAGGGTCTTTTGAGGAGACTCCTCCTCCTATAGTAAAGTTTTTGGAGCCATCAGTCAGGTTCCAGAGGCCTCAATGGTGACAGCTCCAGTTGCCACCACATCTACAGGGGTCTTCGCTACTAGACAGAATGCTCCTGAACACAAGACTCAGATCTGCCCTTTGACCATACAAAGGAATTGTGAACCTGTCCCAAGAAAGGTTTTTGGAGCCGTCAGGCAAGTTTCCAGAGATCTCAATGGTGACAACACCAAATGCCACCAAATCCACAGGGCCTTCACTTCAAGACAGAATGCCCCTGAATCAAAGGCTCAGGCTTTTGCCAGGGCAAAAGAATCCTGAACCTGTCTAAAGAAAGCCTGTTGAAAATATTTCTGCAAGTAAACAACATATCTCCAAAATGCACTTCCAAGACACTAGTAAGAGAAAAGTTAAAGGTGTGGGGCAGGCCTTAACCACAGGTGCTACCAAACACCTTATGAAAAGATAGCTTGTCAACCTGAAGCAATAAATACCCTAATCCATTGGAATTATCAGGGAATTCATGCAGAATGAGAGGAACTACATCTTATAGTTTCATGTAATCCATTTTGTGTATGCCTACAAGAGATTATGACCAGGGAAAATCGACCAGTTTCCCTGAGGGGATTCCAAGTTCACCTCTGGGGAGACTCTTCGTGCAACCCTCGAGGAAGGGCCTTGGAGTCCTTGTTCTCAAGAGTAGGTTAACCGTGACACACCCATACATTTCCAAATTTAAGCTGGGACATCCTCCAATATTGACCTGTCAGTTGGTTCACCTGGCTCACAGCTGGATTTTACTTGGCAGTTTATGGAATACTATTTTAGGAGGTAAATGGTATACCAGCCAAAGGGGTGAAGACATGGTGACTTGAACATGTATACTGGAATATTTTTAGATCGATTGTAATGCAAATATCTGTGAATGATTTCCAGTGTGTTCAAGATGTCAATCGCTTCACATCACGAATTCACCTTGCAGCAGAAGCATTCATTCCCAAAAGTAGCAGCCAGTACCGCTGATCTCCAGTACCATGGTGGTCTAATGAATGCCAACAAGCTGTCAGAATAAGAAAAGCTGCATTAAGGCAGCTAAAACGACGCACCTGAGCGATGTGACATTGATCCACTACAAAAGTGCCCAAGCCAAGACCGGGAGAGTGATTAAGGAGGCTAGACAGACATCAAGGAGATTAACTCCAGGACTCCCTTAGCATGGGTATTGGAAAAGGTGTGCAAGATCTTACACTGCTCGATTCTTCACCCTTTCAGGCTGAACAGGAACAACGCCTAATGCTGTTCTTCAGTAGAACTTCCATACAATTTGCCATTTTTGCGCAGGGAGATGCAGCTCTGCCGTGAGACTGCCTCAGGAAATGACAATATTTCATACGAAATTATATCTTACTTATCAGTGTTTTCAAAACTTTCTGTAAGAACTATTCAATAGGATATTCAGGGAGGGGACAGTGCCATCCATATGGAAAGAAGCTATAATCATTCCAAACCTGATAAAGTTGTTTCCACATTAGGAAATTACAGACCAATTTCTCCCATCACCTGCATCTGCATGCTAATACAGAAAATGGTAAATTTCAGGTTGACTAGAAAAGGGAAACATGCTGACCCCATATCAATATGAGTTTAGAAACTTGATACAGATACCCTAGTGGGGATAGACTGCTATAAAAAATTCCTTCACATGGAGACGTCACATGTTAACAATCTTCTATGACTTAGAAAAGGGTTACAATACTACTTGGAAGCATGGCATACTCATGATGCTGTATGACACTGGTTTAAGATAGCATTACCTACTTCCTTTCCAATAGGTTTAGAGTGTGGGTGGGAAACAGCTAGTCTATCCTGAAGGATCAGCTGGAAGGGGTCCCACAAGGTCTTAAGTGAGACCCTGTTTACCAGTACTTGGCAAAAAGGGTCCTGCTTGGGAGTCTCACATCAAATATTTAAAGGTGAAGCGTTTATTATTTTGCTGGTTCTTAATCACTTATCTTGGAGCAAGACCTCATCTTGAATCTCTCAAAGGTTCGAGCTGGATATAATTGGAAAAGGGAAGGGGTAGAGATCCGAAGCAGAAATTAGAGAGAGATTTCTTCCAAACACTTCGAAGTATGCAATATATGCATATGGATCGAAATCTGAAATCGGTGTGGGCTTTGCAGCAGTGAGCAGGAGGAAGATTGCATGTAGCAATCTTTCTTCGGCAGCCTCGATCTTCACTGCAGTTAGATGACATCCTTGCAGTATTCAAAATGACTAGAGATCTTAGGAACCATTCTGTTGTAATATATTACAAGCAATCAAAAGCTTATGCTTAAGGGAGGTTCAAGATTGGATTATGGTGATCCAGCACAACTCCGTGTAGAGTCCCAGCGCATGATGGTGTCAGTGAGAATTTACGAGTTGATCCGAAGGCCAAGGCCTTATTTGATATCTTTATTTGAATTTAGCGAACCTCTTTAATTAGCAGAGTTCTGTTGTCTAATGCATATTATTTTTTGGTTCACTATTGCAGCACTGATGATAGAGATAAGACTGGTCTCTGAAACGTTTGCGAATAAACATGAAATTATTCACGGCGCTATTAGTCTACCTCTTCGTGTATATATATATATATATATATATATATATATATATATATATATATATATATATATATTATATATATATATATATATATATTATATATATATATATATATATATATATAAAATTTTATATATATATATAAAATTATATATATATATATATATATATATATAATATATATATATATATATATGTGTGTGTGTGTGTGTGTGTGTGTGTGTGTGTTGTCGTGTGCGTGTGCGTGTGCGTGTGCGTGTGCGTGTGCGTGTGCGTGTGCGTGTGCGTGTGCGTGTGCGTGTGCGTGTGTGTTTGTGTGTTTGTGTGTTTGTATGTATGTATATATGTACATAATGTGTATGACGCATTACAACAGGAATGGCTGTAGGACGACACATTTATCTTTGATGTTGTCAGTCTCGCTGGCAAATGAACAGCCCACAAACCCCAGCCGGCTGCTCCCCCTATCTTTAATTAACTTATCTGATAACCCAGTGCCTTTCATGTCCTCTCCGTAAAAGGATGAAAGGGTAGATAGCAGAGGCAATGGGCAGACAAGATATAGAAGAATGTGAAAAGAATGGAAAGAAAGAATTCTTAGAAGCAATCTGCCTTTGTGTTGAGGGAGGGTGGGCTCCTGCGTCCTTTCGGCGATGCTTAAGTTTTGCTCCCTCTGTTTCATTCCTCGATCGTCTGTGTATGTGCACAATTACAGGGATCCATGGCAGGAGTTGGAGCGTCCCCAAGACAAACGAAAGAACCTGGGACAAAGATGTTATTTCGGCGCTCCGGTCTCTGAGAGCTTCAAAGAAGCTGGGGAAATTGATAATAAACAATAGAATGTGACTGGTTTTGCCCTATTGTACACGTAATTATTGTTGCTTCGCTTTTCATACATTTTATTCTAGTTTTCTTGTACTTTTTTCTCAAATGAGATCAGATCCCGTCCCTCTGGCCAGCAACCTTTCTGTAGCACATTCATTTTATAGTTTTAATGTTTTTCTTCCTTTCTTATTGCTAAACTTGTTACGAGCAAGAAAAATCCAGAGAACTTAATAGGGGAGAAAATATCACCCTCTATTGTGAAAAATATATGAAGATCCTAATAGATAAGACACTAAAATATGAAAAATAAATAGTAAGAGGGGTTATTATATCTATTTTACACTGCAGGGAACAAATAAAAGCAACTTCAAAATACAGTCTCAGGCTAAAAGTATACTTGAACAGCTGAATAATACTCAGGCAAACGGTAAAAAAAAGTCCCAAATCCCAAGGAGACACTGAATAAAAAAGGAAAAATAATTGAAATAAAATAGCAAGGCCTCACTAAAAGTACACATATTAATTATAAGAATATAGACCACGTCCAGCTAATAGTAAAACATAAAAAACATTAGGCTCTCAAGAATAATTTTTCTTTGTGTTGCTGTCAACCTTTCAACCGATGCACCGCGGTGTTCTCAGGTTATAAAATAGGGTATTAACACACTCATTGACTTCTATAGACTAACTGCATTTGGTGGTAAATTGGGTCATATGCATACACTGTGACGTCATTAGTTACGTAAAATAAGAATACTAAATATAACCAATTGCAATGTAGAAATATTAAGAAGGTTGCCATAACACAAATAAAGAAAGAAAAGATACAAAATTAGAGAGAGTAAACAAAAATAGATGAACTTATCAGTATGATATTTGAATAGATGTCTTACCTTCACTCATGATCGGTCAGCAAACAATCGAAAGAACTAAGTAGCTAAGAACAGTGATTTTGTAATTCAATGAAATAACTAATAAGAACTGGTAAAAAACCAACAGACACAGTAAAAACGAAAGTATATATAAAGCGGGCGACTATCAGCCAGACTAAAACATAAGCACAAAACGAACTAAAGACAAACAAAACGCACACAAAGAAAATATAAGACGACAAAGACATAAAACCACACATGAACGAAAACACGACTTACATAATATATATATATATATATATATATATATATATATATATATATATATATATATATATATAATATATAAATACATACATACTACACACACACACACACACACACACACACACACACACAACACACACACACACATAATATATATATATATAATATATATTATATATATATATATAATATATATATATATATATATATATATATATATATATATATATATATATATATATATAATATATATAATAAAATATATATATTATAGTATATTTAAGTAGAATGATATACCTAAAAGAGTACACGATATATATATATATACTACACTACTATACTATCATCAAGACATAATATAATAATACAATATAAGTATATGATGATACCACCCTCAACATAACCTAACCGTTAAAAGATGATATTATATAATATATATAATATATATTATATATATTATATATATATATTATATACTATATATAATATATATAATATATTATAATATACATATATATATATATATTATATATATATATATAATATATATATTATATATATATATATATTTATATATATTATTATATATATTATATATAATATATATATTGTTTGAAGTTGCGTTAGGTCTTAGTATTGTTGATTGTGGTTGTGTAGTGTATATTATAATAACTTAAGTACTTCACTATACTTCTTTATATATTTTATTATATAATATTATATAATAATTTACTTAGTTTATAAAATATAGTTAATATAATTACAAGATCATAATTTAATATGTGAATAGTTATAATATATGAATTAAGTAAATAAATATTTATTATATATAATCTATATTAAAAGTTCGTAAGGCTCATATTTACTGAGTTCGATGGGATATTTAGCTTTCCTTCGAGTGCTTAGTGAACAGAAGACACTATGTAATTTTATGAATAAAGAAAATTGTAAAAGATCAAACATTAAAGAATAAAGATCTGTGAACGTCCAGAAAATAATGAATTACGTATCAGAATATTGTTTTAGTGATATATATTAGATGATGGTATACTGAGCGTATTACTAATTATACCTTCCAAGGTCGGTGACAAAGCACGAGTAAATTTGAATGTTAAGCAACATGTAAAAGATCCAAAACCAATAAAAGTGAATAAAAGATCTTGAATGGAAAAGTGCCGAGAAAATGATGAAAGATTTTCTTCGTGCTCAGAATAATTCGTAAGTGATAATATTATTCTAGATGTCATGGCATATTATGAGTTCAATACCCATAAATCTATACCTTCCAACGGCTTCAGGCCGACACCCACTACGCCTCGAACACGTTAACTGAAGTGTTAACCCTCGAACCTTGTGATGGTCATTTCTAAACACTTACACGTTTACTCTCTAGTTCCGCTTGTCCTCTTCTAGACGCCTCTAGCTTTCCTAACATACATATTAATGTTCCTGGACGAACTAACCAGGTGGTGGAAGCATGACTTTCATACCAAGGATCGACGGTTACACAAAAGGTGTACTTTGTTTAATAAACCGCCACACCATTATTGATATCTAACTGAGTATATAGAGATACAGATAGGTAAATTAACAAATAAATGAATAGAAAGGTAATTGTGTAAACATATGTAGAGAGGTAAATGAATGAGAAAATAAAGATGAAGAAAACAGATAAATAAGTAAGCCAGCAAATAAATAGATAGAGTAATGAATAAACATATACAAAGAGAGACAGTAAATGAATAAATAAATAAATGAATGAAGGAGTTAGAGAATCAAACACCAATATTGATTTGAATCCACTGATTCTGTTGAATATCGGAAAATAATAGTGACTCTCGAGGGAAATTCCGGGGCTCTCTTTGCCGCTTTAATACTGCGCCTGAAGAGCTCTACATTTGCATGCATTATTCTCGCCATGCTGCTCCTAACTATAGCATGCAGAAAAATCACCATTCACGCATCCCTGCGATATGATGCCTTAAAAGTTTCCTTCATTCTAGTGCAGGGAAATCACCATTATCATTTTTTTAAGCCATCAACATTTTCCTCAAAACGAAACGAAAGTCATTTCTTCTAAGGGATAAACGAAGGCGTATTCCCCGTCCGACTTTTAAGGAGAGAAGTGTCTTTAAAGAAAGGCATTTTCCACAGCCACTCAAGCATTAGATAATTCCCAGCCCGCGCATAATTAGGCATTTTTTATCCGTATTTTCCTTCCTGCTTTTCGTTTTCGTTAAGACTTGGCACATTCATTATGCTTCACTTTGTCTTCACCTCTCTCGCTACGCTCATTTTCCGCACTTTCATTGAGGCCTTTAACATTTTCTCTTTTTTTTTGTCTTATAATTTATTTTACCTTTTGTCTGTATCTCTCTCGGTCTGCCTATCTGTTTTCTTTTCTGCCCGTTCTCTCTTTCTCTCTCTCTCTCTCTCTCTCTCTCTCTCTCTCTCTCTCTCTCTCTCTCTCTCTCTCTCTCTTTCCATCCTCTTTTTTTTTCTTGGTACATAATCTCATGAATTACTCACTGCAGAAATTCTCAAGACACCTGATCTCACTTGGCGAGCGCACACACACACCACACACACACACACACACACACACACACACACACACACACACACACACACACACACACACACACACACACACACACTACACACACACACACACATACGCACACACACACATACGCACGCACACACACACACACACACACACACACACACACACACACACACACACACACACACACACACACACACACACACACACATTCAGACATCGACACAACACAACACCATAACGAAAAGAAGTACAAGAAAACACACAAACTTGCAAAAGACCTTTTCGCTGAATTGCTTCCTTTCTGCCCTCAAGAAGTAATACAGCGGAAAGGCCTTCAGTATATTCGTATGTTTTCTTACTGCTTCCTTCGCTGTTCTTTACAGCTTGTTTACCATTACACGCGAACACACACACGGTTTTTATGTGGGTATATATATATGCATTTCATTTCTCTATGCTATTAATTCCGGCCCTTTCTAGTACAAGACAAGACAAGCCGTCTTCAAGACAACATAATTTCCTGTACATTAAGCCTCCTACGCACATGGCCCTCTCCAAACCATTTCCTGTCACCGCCAACTATAGGCTTTGTTTGTCTTCGTTTCTTTTGGTTTATTATGATGTCATTGGCGCGTCTTTTGATCTGGTCTGTTTGATGGTTGTATTTTTAGGTGTGTATCTTTTTCTTCTTTCGGCTGCTCCCGTTTCGGGGTCGCCACAGCGGATCCTCATTTTCTAATTTATTCTATCCTCAACCACTTCCTCTGTCACACCAAACATTTGCATGTCCTCTCTAACTACATCCATGAACCTTCTTTCTTCGTTTCTCTTGCTTGATAACTCCTTCCCCAAAGTTATTCTACCGATGTACTACACGTCACTCCGCAGAACATGGCCAAACCACTTAAGTCTTGTCTTTCTTACGTTTCCTCCTAAGCTTCTAATTGTAGCTTCACTCTAATGTACTCGTTCCTAATTCCTATCATTCCAAGGGAAACTCCATATTCTGAGCTCAGCATTCTCTAGATCGGTGTTCTGTCTTTTCGTCAATAGTACCATTTCCAATCAATATAAAACTGTCGGTCTCACCAAGTTCTTATGAATTTTCCCGAATTTTCCCTTTCACTCTAGCCAATATTCTTTTTGTTACAGATCACTCCTGATACTTTTCCCCGTCCGTTCCACCCTGCCTGAACCCTCTCTTTCACCTCTTTATTGCATTCCCAATTACTGTGGACAATTGAGCCTAGGTATTTGAATTATTCGACTTTTGTCATTCCTGGAC
The DNA here is from genome assembly GCF_015228065.2 of Penaeus monodon. Lineage (NCBI taxonomy): Eukaryota > Metazoa > Arthropoda > Malacostraca > Decapoda > Penaeidae > Penaeus > Penaeus monodon. The sequence goes on along the minus strand of NC_051425.1, from coordinate 2,349,807 downwards.
CTTGCATCCTCAACTCTCCTCCATCAGCCCCTTCATTTGCACACATGCATTCCATCTTGCTCCTACTGACTTTCAGTCCCTCTTTTCTCCAGTGCATTCCTCTATACTTCTAGGTTTTAATCCGCCTGTTGTCTCCGCTCGCTGCAGATGACTATATCATCAGCGACCAAAGTGACCCCTGTTTAATCTCATCCGTCGGCCTCACCATTACCATTGCAAACAAGAACGGGCTTAAAGCCGAACTTTGATGTAGCCCTACCTCTACTTTGAAACCCCCTCTCTCTCCCACTGCACATCTTACCACTGTCTCACGTCCCTCCTACATATATTGCACTGCTCCTATTTACTTTTTTGTCCCTCTCTACACTTACCTTTTAGCATGCTCAATGCAAACAACGCATCAGTAGTACTTTTCTGTGGTATGAAGCCAAACTGATGGTCACTGATTACTACCTGATTTCTCAGTCTTCGTGGTATGGCTAACAACCTTAATGCCACTGTAATTATTACAACTTTGTATATTGCCTTTGCTCTTGAAAATCGGTACCAGTAGTTTTCCTCCATTCATTGGGAATCTTTCCCCTGAACTTGTTAAACATTCTTGTTAAGGATCATACCGCCATTTTTCCCAGATATTTACATGTTTCTAGTGGTACATTAATATGGGTAGACCAACTGCCTTTCCGTTTTTCATTCTCCACATAGCTTTCCTCACCTCTTCTTTGCTAATCTGCTCTATATCCCTATTTACAATCTCTATCATCGTCGAGTTTCTGTCTCTTTCATTTTCTTCACTCATCAACACTTCGAAGTACTCCTATCTTTTCAAAACACTCTCCTCACTTGTCAGTATGTTTCCAATTTTCATCTTTCATCACTCCAACTTGTTATATATCTTTCCCAGCCTGGTTCCTCTGTTTAGATAGACAGCACTGTTTTTTCTCTCCTTGTTTGGAGCCCGAACGCTCGTAGAATTCCTCATATGCCTTCTGCTTTACAGCTGCTACCTCTTACTGTGTCTTGCGCCGTATGTCCTTGCATTCCACTCTCTTT